>NW_024100568.1:0-100000 GCF_016545835.1 Crotalus tigris
TTGCAATGATAGTGACTAATAACATGAGAAATTGCTTCAGACCTCATGTGGGAACAAACAGAGCACCTCTCTTCTATTCATTACACAGTCCCTATTTTTTTTTCCAAGCATTTTTCAAACTTTAGGGAAGCTTTGAGAATCATATTGATTTTTATGATTCAGCTTCTCAAAGTAACACCTTTCTTTTAGTTTTACAGAATAACAGAGATTATGTGTTTGTAGCAGGCCTGAATAAGTTCTCCTAAATAATTTTTAAAGCATGTGTAACCCTATAATTAACAATTTTTACCAATGTTCCCAGCATGATTAGAATGAAGGAAGGAAGGGAAAAAGGAAGGAAGGAAGGAAGGAAGGAAGGAAGGAAGGAAGGAAGGAAGGAAGGAAGGAAGGAAGGAAAGTTCTGTATATTAATAATATTGAATTTTGTTAGATATAGGAAGTTACATATAGGAAGTTAGATAATTTTGCTAGATATAGGGAGTATACTGATAGCCAAATCTGGTCCTAGGTTCTGCCTTTCCAATAAGCAACTGAGTTGGAAAATCATCTAAAAGCAGTTTATCAGGATAAAGCGGGATCTCCCTATGAAAAGGAAGAACCTTGAGATCCATCCTATATTCCTTTTATAATTAACACAAGAAAAATGAAAGAAGAAAGTTGATTGTGCAAGATGAGAGTAACCCCTCCTTGTACAGTAAAGCTGTACAAGTAAAGCTGTACAATAAAGCTATAAAGCTTATTTGAAATTAGATAACCAGATGTCAGTTGATACTAAGAAACTTTTTTTCTTATCAGGAGATTCTTCTTTTCAGTTTCCAATGTTAGGAGCTATCTAATCAATCCATACAAACATAGGATAAAAGTTTTCCTACATTTCAGTCTGTAATGAGCCTGAACATCATTTTTAAAGAGAGAAAATAAGTCAAATTAAAATACAAAGTAATTATGTTAGTTAACAAGTTACAAAATCCATGTCATGTGCCCAGTGGTGGGATTCAAATACCCGAACAACTGGTTTTTTTAATTGGATGCAGGCTTGGGCCTCCGAGAACGTGTTTCTGGAAGTGGCATCCATGCACTTCCAGTGGGCTGTTCTAGGACTGGGAGGCTTCCTCCAGGCCTCCGAGACCTAGAACGGACTTCCGGAAGTGTTCATTCAACCGGTTCTCTGAACTCAGTAAAATTTAGTTACTAGTTCTGCCGAACTGGTGCAAACCAGCTGAATCCCACCACTGCATATGCTCCTCATTACTAACAATACATTACTAACAGTATATTATTATTCTGATATTCATGATCATCCTTGGCCAACATTATCATTTTGATACTCATGATTATCCTTGGTCAAACTATTAGTGTAAATGTTCTCCAGTGTACAAATGCAATAAGACTGCTAACTAGCTTTTATTGTTCTTCAAGTTTTCACTATGTTCTATGATAAATTAAACTTAGGTAATAAAACATAATTAAAAGCTTCAAAACTGCCAATTTTACAACTCTGTATTTGTGTAATTTAAATATAATAGTAAGATAAGTGAAACTTGAGGTAGTAAAAATGTAAACTTATAAATATAGAATTCTGGACTTTCATTTCTTTTCTCTGTAAAGACAAAAATGAACTATGGCTGGGTTCCAAAATGCTACTTAAGAATGTACACTGTGAAATTTTTAAACATTTTCCCTCTTTTAACAGCATGCCTTTATGTTGTATCATGCATTGCTTTTCAAAGTTCTCTCATTTTCAAAAGCTATTTGCAATGGAGCTGAGGGAGACTGCTCTTCAAAAACCTGTATACTCAAAGGCCCCTAGAGAGTGCAGCATTAATCATATTGTTATTTGGTTTCAGCTTAGAAAGGAAAATAAACCGTTATAAAAAGAGAAGTCCACTAACTGAGTTAACTTTCTTTGAAGACTTTGTTTTAAAGGTCTTTATGAAAACTTCAAAAATAAACTTTATCTGAGTTTACTTTACTTTCTAATCAGTAAGCAACCACTTTTAAGCAATAACTTTTTTTAAAAAAATGCAGAAAGTAAAGAAAAATTAAATGCTGAATCAAATGTAGATCTTTAAATGTGAGCAGAAAGATCTGGAAATATATTCCATGAGGAAGAGTTCTACATACTAGAAAGATAAACTTCTGATAGCATGAGCATCTTCACAAGAGCTTCTGCATAATTTAATGGCTGGCTAGATTTGTAATTTATTTATTTGTCAATTATAATTATCTACTGATGGTTGACTATATTAATATAAAACCAACTAAAACAGGACAATAAACACATTAGCCATAAATTATTTTCCCTCTCTTGCTCCCTCTCTTTCATTCTCTGTATTTCTTTCCATTTTATAAAAATGGAAATGTGGCATTCTCCATAACTTCACTGCTTCTGGGTTTCATGTAGGCACCATAAGAGTTGAATAAATGTAAGCAAGTGTATGTCTATGGGGGGGGAGGGAGAGGGATATTCTTGGGACTGGAAAAATAGTTAATATATGTTTGATTATACTCATCATGGTTATTATTCTGCAAGTATTAGGGCTCCCATGGAAGCCATTTTACTATAATGCCCACAAAGTGCTTTGAAAATTCTAAAAGTGTCCACTGCCCTAAAAGTTTGCATATTATTATTTATTCAGAGGAAAGAATAATAGTTAAAATGCTATATTCTTCTTTAAGGAAAAGCATAGTTGCTTTCAGGTTTTCAGCCTATTGGTGTAGGCCAGCTCAGAAAGCATACATAAACAAGAATGACTGAAGTACTTATTTACTGATGTAGGCTAATGTAGCAAAATCTTGAACAGAGTCCTGACAGCATTTTCTCTTCTTTCCTCTCACATTAAGACAGAGCTAATATGAATTTCTTTCTACTATTTTATTCCTGTTTTTTCACAATGTCATTTTACAGTTTCAGCAAGATCAGCTCTATGATTCCCTTCAACAATTGGAGCACTCTTGCTTTCTGATTTGAATCTGCTTTATTTCCATGTAGAAAACTGTAACTATTGGATATCTATTCCTATCAAAAGTATCTTTGCAAAGTTGGCCAGACAGTCTAAACAAACATTATTTTCATGAGAATATTTTTCCAACTGTAGTTTGTTAGTGTAAATATATTTGTGTTTGTTGAATATTAAGTTCGTTATCAGTCTTCATTAATATTGCATTGCTGTTGTCAAGCACATAAGGAAATGTTTGCATATAAGAACTGAAGCTTTATTGTTTCCAAAGAGTTCTGATTTTATCATTGCAATGAATGATACACAAGACTATAAACTAGCAAACAAAATCCTCTGAAGAATTAGGAGAAATTACTGTCTGAATTCAGTGAAAAGAGATTTGGAGGTGAAGGAAACATTATTCAGTTTTGTTTTGGATAACTGCTGTTGGCAAGAACAGACCACATTGGGGAATTTTTAAATGGAAACTAATTCTGTGATTCATCTTGTTCTTGGTAAGGAGGCAGCCAGTGGACTGGTGCCAAGCATGGGGAAGCAAGCTAGATGGAGAGTAAAAGCAGCAGTGGTCCGGCAATTTCCCCAGAAGTTATGTGCTAGTAACAAAAGACTATCCATGATCTACCCAAGTATGCACAATCTCTTATCATTCCTGTATCAAGGAATGAATCCAGCAGATTGCTTTTGTTTAGAACAGAAACTCCGTACTAATTCAGTAATATTCTTCAAACATGTATGAACAAATATGTACAGTCAACAATTCAAAAAGAGGAATTTTAAATGTTGCCGAGTCTGCATAAGGGCTTTCTTTCCCCTTTTCATTTTCTTTTCTTTTTTTTATTTTTTTTGTATCCTCAAGTCATCATCAATTCCCAGCAACTGCCTGGACAAGTTGCTGCAGTTTTTGTGATAAAGATTTTGGAACTGGCTTGCCACTGCCTTTTTCTTAGGGCTGAGAGAGTTGGGCTGATTGTGACTGGCTCAAGGTAACCCAGCTGGCTTTGTGCATGAGGCAAGACTCATGGTGTCCTGATTTCCAAATTGATGCCTTATCACTACATCAAAGTGGCACTTATGAATAAGGTTTTAAGGCAGTAGATCACTAAGAAAATGTCTATAGAATGGCATTGGCTTGATTTGACTCTCTCAAATGGCTACCTTCCTTGTGTCATGGTGATAGCACTTATTTCTGTTTAAGATATACATACCACCTGGGTTTTTCTATAACTTGTAATCTGTAATCTTGCTAACTTTCTAATTTTTATTTTGAGGGTTTATTTTTCTAAAACTAGACAGGACTAGCATGCAAATAACTTACATTAAATGCTGAATGTTAGGTTGAGTCTGGACATAGAGCAGGAAAACTGCACAAAATCTTGCTTCAAAAATATACTTCATATCAATTCTATAACTATGCTATGAGTCATGTACAATTTGGTTTTGATTGACAATGAACAATGTGATCTTTGCAAATTAATTCATAAGATAAAATACAAGAGACCATGACCCAGAAGCTTTGTGTTACCATTATCTAATGAAAATGGCAAAATAGAATTTGCCTTTTCCTATGTATACATAGTTTCTGAAATATTAATGCACAGTAATAAAATACCAAGAAATTTTAACCTGTTCTATGTGAGCTATGAAAACACTTACAAACTGTCTGGCTCTTATGGGCAGGGTTAAATGTGTATATGGAGTAGCTTTGAGGATGCTTGGTCTGTGTGAATTGCTCAGCCTTTCATAAATCTCATTCTTGAGTAGCTAATTTGTGGGATGTCAGTATTCTGCATGTACCATACCTCCTAGCTTTTAGTATACAGGCAACAGTATATTGGTTTCCAAGATATTCTAGATTAAAGGATCCAAAGTATAGTATGGACATGTATAGAATTAAATACAACATTGGATGCACTTTTTATACATTGCACATAATGTGGGGAAAAAAACCCTGACTAGTGCCATCCTTACTGCTGGTGATGAATATGTCATGGCTACAACTAAGACTAGAGAATTAACCTGGTCTTTCTTTGTTTTACTAAAAAAAAAAAGTATTGTGAAAACAGGATGGACCAAAGCTATGAGTTAAATACAGATCAAAATTGGCCCATTTTGTGATGACTACAGCATATGCAAGATTGTATCTTGGAATATAAGAGAAAGAAGTTGTGAAAAACATGAGCTTATGTTGTGTGCCTATGGATTTTTTTTTTTTTTAAAAAAAGAAGGGTTGCAAAGTGGTTTGATCCTGTGAAGTTGAGGAATATATACAAAAAAGTGAAAATGTCAGTTTATCTGGAGGCTAAAACATATGAAGAATGGTTGCAGGAATTGGGTTTGTCTAGTGTAATAATGAAAAAAGGACTAGGATGACATGATGGCAGTGTTCAAATATTTGCGAGACTCCCACAAAGAAGAGATGATCAATCTATGTTGCAAAGCACCAAAAAGCAAGCCAAGAAACAATGGATCGAAATTAATCAAGTAGAGAAGCAACCTTAAACTAAAGAACAATTTCCTAAATGAAAACAATTAACCAGCAGAATGGCTTGCCTTCAAAGTTGTGGGTGCTTCATCACTGGAGTTTTATAAGAAGAGATTGGATAGCTATTTGTCTGGAATGGTATAGGTATGCTTGTGCAGCTTATTGGACTAGAAGACTGTCAAGATGCCTTCCAACTTTGTTATATTGTTATTCTGTTCATTATGAGTGGAAGAGATAAAATGAAAATTAGAAAGTATCTATTTCTGTCATTGACATTGTTGTGAATGCATAAGAAAGGAAAGTAGTTTGAACTTACGGAAGATATATATTGTTTACATGCACTATTCTGAATGAATAGCAAAAAATATTATTCTGTTAAATAATATGAATGACTAATAGAACTCTAAGAGGATAAGTGAAAATAGTGAGTATTTGATGAATAGAAAATAGTTATTTTAAATATGTGATTTCAGCATGCCATTTCATCTATATTCAAGGCAAAAAATGTATAAAAGCATGATTAATAGCTAATGGTGAAAGCATTACTGAAAAATACAAGGATGATGAGAAGTAACTTTTTTAATAATGTCAAAATATTAGTTGGTAAAGATGAATGTGGACAAAAAGGAAAGAAGTGAAACAAAATAGAATGAAAATAGAAAGTAGCAGAAAGAAGAGAAAATATAAGTCTTGTTTTAAAAAATACTTAAACACTTAGCTGTTGTTAAGTAATTGGTCATAAGAATGTGGAATGTCTCCTTTATGTATAAGAAATTTTAAAGAGATTGTGAATATGGATGTATTTGATAAATGATATAGATGATCCCATGTTGTTATCTGAGAATTCAAATTATTTGTAGTTAAATTATTAAATTGTATTATAATAAGTGAATATTTATCTGAACTCTATTATGTCACAACCAAAACCAAAATGTTTGAAGGAAAAACTGAGTGTAAATAAATGGTGAAGAATTGAGCAATTGGAGCCTTGATTGAAAATTTACTTAAAATGCAAAAATGGGATGAGGAAAATTTAAGGATTGCAAATACTGGTAGAAAAGTACTGAGTAATACCTGATCTATTGTTAGGAATGATCTTTTACCACAAGAACAAAAAATGGCTATGTATAAAAAAGTGCTTCTGTACATCTTGTTATATAGAAGTAAGAAATGGATATATCATGAGAAACATAAAAGTAAGCTCAATGCAATAGAAATGGATTGTGCTTCTTAACTAAACTAAGAGGAAATCAGCCCAAGAATACATAAGCATTGATTGATTGTGTGTTGAATACAAAAGTGAATGATCTACCGTATTTTCTGGCGTATAAGACGACTTTCTAAACCATGAAAATCTTCTCAAAAGTTGGGAGTTGTCTTATACGCCCAGTCATCTTATATGCCGGAAAATACCATATTTTCCGGCATATAAGATGACTTTCTACCAGCGGTTCTCAACCTGTGGGTCACGACCCTTTTGGGGGTTGAATGACGCTTTCACAGGGGTCGCCTCACCGGAAAAGACATATTTCCAATGAGAAACCGAGACACCGCTCCTCTATCTGGCTGGCGCCGCCACCCTCCTCCTCCTCCTCTGCTGGCTCCTCTGCCTCCAGGGTGCCCTTCTCCTCTGACAGTGCCTGCTCCTGCCACTGCAGCGCCATCATGCGCGCCCCCGACGCCGCCCTGAGCTGGCTCAGTGGCCGGTCCAAACCGGGTCTGGACCACTGCTGGTGCTGCCGCTGGGCTGCTCTGCCACTGCCGCCACTGCCGGCTGAGCTGAGCTGCAGCGCCAAGCCGGTTTCCATGCCTCCTGGTTGCCCGGCCACCCTCTGCCCCTGGCCGCCCTCCACGCTGCACAGGAGCCTCCCCCATGCCGCCTGGCCAGCCTCCCTTGCCGTTGGATGCCTCAGACCTGTGGCGCCCGGCATGGCCATGGGGCTGCTGGGCAGGAGCAGCTCCTTCCCGGCTCGTTGGGCTCCAGGCCTCAGAAGTGGCCAGGGGGCGGGGAAGAGGGCGAGGCGGCGGTGATGCCAGCATGTGCATCGGAGGCCAGCCGGCTGGGCCGGGAGGGGAGAAGAGGCACCTTCCGAGTGGGAGCTGGCACTCTGGCCGTGCCCCTCTTGCATGCAATGGGCTGTGCAGCATGGAAAGGGGCTCCTGTAACCCCACTGCTGCAATGGCGCTCAGGAGGCTGGAGGGGTGGGCAGGTCCCGGGGGGCAGCTGGGAGAGGGCAAGAGGTGCCGGGATGAGGATGGGGGGCTCCAGGTTGGCGGGTATGAGAGGGCAGCTGGCAGCTCTGAGGCGTGTGGATCCTCCACGCAGCTTCCGAGGCCCCGGATGTGCCGCCGCTTGGCTCTCCACCAGGCTCTCCTCCAGAGCCTCTTCCCCCTCCCCAGGCAATTGTGCAGAGCTGCTTGTGCATCCTTGGCAGAACCTCCCCCCTTCAATCTCTCTCTCCTTCCTTCCTTCCTTCCCCCTTCAATCTCTTTCCTTTCCCCTTCAATCTTCCTTCCTTCCTTCCATCTCTATCTCCATCCCTTCCCCTTCAATCTCTCCTTCCTTCCTTCCTTCCTTCCTTCCTTCCTTCCCCCTTCAATATCCTTCCTCCATCTCCCTCCTTTCCCCTTCAATCTTCCTTCCTTCCTTCCTTCCATCTCCATCTCTTCCCTTTCAATTTCTCTCTCCTTCCTTCCTTCCCCCTCCAATCTCCTTCCTTCTCCATCTCCTTCCTTTCCCCTTCAATCTTCCTTCCTTCCTTCCCCTTCCCTCCCTCCTAACATTTTTGAGCAAGGAAGAGTAAGCTTCTCCAGCGAGCATTGCTTTATTGTTTTTGTGATTAATCACTATGCTTTAATTATGTTCAATTTATAATAATGAAAATACACCCTGCATATCAGATATTTACATTACGATTCATAACAGTAGCAGTTATGAAATAGCAACAAAAATAATTTTATGGTTGGGGGTCACCACAACATAAGGAACTGTATTAAGGGGTCGCAGCATTAGGAAGGTTGAGAACCACTGTTCTAAACCATGAAAATCTTCTCAAAAGTCAGGGGTCGTCTTTTACGCCCAGTTGACTTATATGCCGGAAATACGGTATATAAATGAATTACACCAAGTTGGATAGTTATTGTGGAAATGGAGATTAAATTGCAAATCAAGCACATGAAAGATTGAATTGAAGGGAGGGAGGAAGGAAGGAAGCATAACATTCATTAAGCTAAATGCAAAAAAAGGGAAGTAGTTGTGTGAATATCAGCAACACCAAGAACTTTGCACAAAGAACATATAAACTTTGTATTCAACATAATATGCAGTATTTGCTTTAAATTGACTGAAATTGACTTACTATTCCATTTAAGTTTGGAGGAAGAGTTTTCATTTGTAGAATGATGCATGAAATTAAATGTCTAACTATCATGAATTATCTGATGTTTTTACCGACTGGTTGATCAACAGAGAAAATTATCCATATATAAAAAGTGTGCAGATTTTGGAAAATTTTATAGATATGATTCATATTATGGCCTAATAGGAAACTGAAAATACTACATTGGATCCTGATTTATAGCACAAATATGCAATAGAATATTGATAAACAGTATAAATTCTTTTTTGCCTGTGTGACACTATTTCCAATAAATATAATAAATACTGTTTGGCATTTGACTCTTAAAAATTTCAATTTGATTTTCTTTCAGGAAAATCAGGCATTGAAAAAAAATAGCTACATCTTTGTATTAGAACACAAATATATTCTTCTTCAATTTAATTCATAAAGTAAGCATTAGATGAATAATTTGAACAAGGGTGACATGAAATAAGGTATAAATTCTTTCTAGATATTTTAAAAAAATAAATTCCATTTCTTTAAATGAATGAATTTTCATTTAATGTCTTCATTGTATGGGCTTTTTTTAACCCTACATTCCCAGAATAATAAAACTGAATTATTTAAATCAGTGTAATCTTAATTGTTAGCTCATTTGGGGGAAGAATGGCATATATATCAAATATATCACATCATATATCAAAATTATTGTTTTGGTTAATTTTATTCACAGAGGTATCTTAAAATTTTCGTATAATAATATCACAAAATATGGTCCTGTATATCTCAAAAATCCACTCAAATAGTTGTATGTGTCAGATAAAGGCACTGGCAATTTAGCATTTATTAAAAATCTTGGTTTCATGACTCAGTTGATATATATAAGACAAAAATACCCAATAATATTTTTTATTTCAGTGTTTCAAAACAGACAATAGTACATATATCTAAATTATATAAACAATGGTTCTAGAAGAAAAAATCTAAAAGAAAATGTGATAGACTTGTGAAATGAAATATATAAAATTATAGTGACATAGTACAGTTCAATCCCAGATAAAATAGTTCAATAAGCATCTTAAGTAATAACAACTCTTGCATCAGTTATAGATATATATTATCAAGTAGTATGATAATAATTTACACTTACATTTACCTTTGCTTAGGATTTACATATTTGCATCTGATTCATGTAGAAACTGTAACAAATTAATATAATAATCAACTAAAAATAAAGATGATTTTAATTCTATTTAATACAGAATTCAGTGAATCCTATATAAAACACTGTGACATAATTTCATGCCCAAACACAACAGACACTCCCTAAGGGCCTTCAGGATTTTAAGTTTGGATTTAAATTTTAATTTTAATAACTCACAAATCATAATTTTTAATGTTACAGAAATAGGAACATTATGGACATTTAAGATTTCTAATTTAGCAGAAATGGCTAAAATTTCTGCTTATTTAAAGGATCATACACAAGAAAGATATATTATGGTATGGAGAAGATGGATAGATTATATTCAGATTAAATATGGAACTAAAAAGTTCCATTTATTTTATGATTAAATTTTAAATAAAATTATTATTAATAGCATTTTATAATGGAAATTATTTAGTTTATTTACTGTTATTATGGTTCTTTATAATAATTGTTTTTAAATGGATTTGTTTATAATATTATGATATTAAGGTTTAAAGGGAGTAAGGTTTAAGTATGAATTTAGTTATTGTATAATTTGTTAAATTTAATTAGATTTTGTTTAATATGTTTGTAATAACCCTGTACTCGGCTCTGGGAAGTGGGGGGGTAGGGGGTTTTTGTAGGTTTAAAATTTTTTTGTTAATTGTCAATGAAACTTTTTCAATAAAAAAAGAAATAGGAACATTATTAAATACCTAACTGAATGCAAATATAACTATATTGTATTGCATTGAACAAACCTGAAATGAAGTTATATTTCATATTTGACGTGGCTGTGCATTAAACTTTTCATACTACAGCATCTGGCACTACATCTATATAGTGTAAGGTCAATGTATCCCAAAATAAATTTACATTTTTTTTTCCTGAGGGATCTCAAGATGTGAAAGTTTCTGCAAAGTGATGATAAACGGGAAGCTGTTAATATTAATAGATACATTGTATAAATATTTTTTTTGTTGTTCAAAGCTATTATATATACTATTGAATATAGTTTGAAATTATATGTATAATAATATGATATTGTTGACTTAGTTGTGAATCCTGCAGCCATTTTATTTAATATGGAATCATTGCTATTACTAGATCAAACAGTTTTTGTGCTGCCTCTCTGAAGTAGCCAATCTGAGTGTTGGAAATCTGGTTTTGTTTACCTTAAATAAAATTACAATAAAATGCAAATATAATGATATATAAAATGGTGCCCCAAGTTAATGTTTCCTTTTGGTACGTATTTACATTGTTGTATCTTTGTATTCTTCTCATAGAGTGACAGATAATTTATGAAAGAATTATGGAAGTGACCGAAACTGAATAGTTTAATTTGAAGAAAAAGGAGTGTTCTATTTCCTCTGCCCTGCTGCAAAAGCACTGTAGGAAAAAAGTGTTTTTTCTTAAAAATATTTTTTTGATATCTTAATCTTTCTTCTACTACTACTACTTCAAATGGAATTTATTTCTTACACAAGTTGTAAAAAATGGATCTTTTAAAACATTGATTTTTCACTTCTGACAATTCTCATTACTATATCTCATTTCAACCATTCCTTTGGTCATTCTAAATCTAAAGTTTGGTCTGCTTTCTTTTTGTTACTTACTATTTCTTTTCCTTTTCACATGAATCCCTATCTAGAGTGGCTTTATGTGGAGTGGCTTGTTTTTTTCAAAACCACTTTCTCCCATGACTGCTATATCAATGTATGTCTGGTACCTACTGAACTGATCTGAAATTCACCTATTCTAGCATTCTTTAGGTCTGAACTTCACCTATATTTATTTCCACTCTCTTACATTTGGAAATATAACTGAAAAATTAAAGCAAGATATATCTTGTACAAATCAGATATAATTAGATCCTCACTAGTATGAAAAATGCTACTGCTGCCATCACAGCCTGCCCTTTCAACAGAAAAAAGAAATTATAGAAATGTCAGAATGTTTACCAAATATGAACCCATCAAATTAAAATTAAAATGATGTAAAATTCTAGTTACAATGGCAGCAAATCCTATCACGGATATACAGTAAGTATCAAAAAGAAATTCAGTTTAGAATAGGAAGAAAAGGCAGTGCCTAGAGTGTGACTAAATTGGTTTTATCTAGTGGTCTTGACAACAAGTATTGTTCCTGGTAAATACTACAGTTTCATGAAAATGAGCTGTAGAGGTTTATAGGCAAATGAAATCAACAGATGTCAATTCTATTTTTTTAAAAAAAATCTCCTGAGGCCTCTGAAGTATAAAACCTTTATGATATTACTCTCCTTAGAGCAGGGGTGTTAAACTGCTGGCCCATGGGCCGGTTGCATCATACAGAGGCCGTGCCCACCGCAGCTCCGGCAATGCAAAAAAAGTCACAATACATCCCAACACATCATATGATATGGCGAGTTTAATACCTGTGCCTTAGAACATTAAAAAAAATCACTTTGAAATTAAATCATAACCATGAAATGTGAAAGGTTAAGTCTAAAGTGTTTCTGCTATTATTACACTCATTTAAGTCTATCACAAAAACTAAAGAATTTGGGTGAAATCATTGCTTCATTTAAATTAATTGATGTTTTAGCCTTACGTGTCTGTTTTTAATATTATGCATGAAAATAAATGGTGAGCTTAATTCATCACCACATTACTTAATTATATCTATTGACCCACCATCTGTTCTTTAGCCCCTTTCCTATTCTTTTGTTATTATGCTGTATACTTTGTATTTTGTTTGGTTTTATTTTACAGTCATTTTGGAATCTGGCAGTACCTAGAATAAATTGAACAACTAAACTAAATCACACCATATCTGAATGTTTATTCAGCAAATACACTGTCTATGTCCTTGGAAGCTTGAGGGTAAACTAAATGAAATAGCCTTTTGATTTTGTATATCAATCTGCTGCTTTCTTTTTGTCATTTATGGTAGTTGGTGCTTTTAATGGCTGAATGGTTTGGAATATTTATCTGTGGAGATTCTCAGTCATCCAGGTCATAGTTGTACCAAAGGTGCTTTTTCAAAAGGAAACAGGACTGGTTTTTTTTCTTGAGGAGGAAGAAGAAGATGACTTTCACTTCTTATCCAAGAAGCTTCATCAGTTCTGGGAGGATAGTGGGAACAATAGAGCAAAGAAATATAATCCTTCCAATCCCCACCTGTCAAAACTAATCCTTCTGTCAACTTCCAGTTTGGTGTTGCATCAATATGGAAGCAGGAAGGCAGGGCTGAAGAGCCGATTAAGAAGGAGGAGTGTCTCATTGATCACGGACAGACAGCGGTCTCTCCGTTCGATCCATGGAAAGCCCTCCAAACCAGCAGGGGAAAGACTGGCTACATTCCTGTGGCCAGCCATTAACTACTGACAACGGAAGAAGAAAAGCACCAATTAGCAGACCATAAACAGCATGTTTAGAACGGGTGAGAATATTGATCCTTTCTTTACTATTTTACAACTGAATTTCCTGGGAAAGGCTCCCAAGAAGTTGAAAACCTCTGAATGTGAGAAGGAATGGGATTGTAGCCCTACCCTTCCAAAGGAACAGAAGCGGCATTTTAATTTCTTTTATGGGGGACAGAAATACACAATACTGAAGTGGAAGTAACATAAAGCTACAGTTTGGATAAATTTGAGAACTGAGATAATTGATAAGACTTTCTCTTTGGAAAAAAACATTGAGGTGAAATATAAGTAATCAACCCTTTGTTTTAAGAGTGGAAAATGGATTTTAAATAATATCTAGTGGTGGATTTGAGAATAGCACTACAACTAGCTTCCTGGCTGCTTGGTGACTCCTAGCTTAATGGAGAACAGCTGGCAATAAAGGAAAATGTTTTGGCATGCGTTTCACCCTGACCTTCTTGGATTATTAATACCTATTGAGCTTGGACCTCTAATCTCAAGAACTATTGGGAGAGAAAGAAAAATTTGACTTTTGACTACATCTGACTGAGAGAGACTTTTGAACTGTTTTCAGGATAGCTGAACATTTTGATCACTGTGGATTACAACCTTGCCTGACCGACAATTCTTGGATGCCTGAGTCAAAGGATCACTACAAAATATTGCTTTTAGGATTGGACCCATATTCTGGAACCTATTGGATTATAAAGGCTATACATAAAGACCACAAAACTAGATGAAACTTTGTTCTACTCTTATTAAGGTTGGTGATACGAGACAAGACTTGTATTTGGAGAACATAAAAATTTTGACAGATTATCTGGAGGGGGGAAAATGAATGTTTTACACCCAGCTAAAAATGATAAGAAAATATACATTGCACCTGCATTTGAAGCCTCCACCCAGGCTAATCAAGTATCTCCAGGAATGATGCCTTAAGAAAAAAAATAAACATCTTTCAGAAGGAAATATACTCTATGCTACAACTAATACACCAATCAATTGTCATACACAAAGAGGACACAGAAAGAAACCATAATGAAAACAATTTAGATAATACAAATGAGCAATTTTCCAAATTAAATCTACAATTAGAAAATTCCAAGATGACTACACAGTATGAACAAATAATCCAGAAATCAGAATATGAAGCAGAGGAAATTAACCCAGAGATGGAAGAGATAAAAGAAGGGAAATATAAACTACCATATACAAATAAAATACTGCAAGACTTAGTCATAACAATGAAAATGGAAAAGGCACTTTACCCCTTAGGTCTGTAAAATATACCTGATGATAAGGAAGAAGATTTTTAAAAAATGGAATATAGAGCTTTTTTACAGCAGTTATAAATGCATTTATATTTTATTTTCTCTACAAGATTACATTATGCGTCTCTTCTTTCTATCGCTTACCCTTTCCAATCATCAAACTCAGAAATTACAAATTCATTCTTTACTATTTTTAGCAAAAAGTCCATAAAGGGTTTTCAGTCATTAACAAATATAGTTATTGACTTTTCTGTAATACTTTCCTTTCTTGTGGGAATGTGGCAAAGATAAATTATGAAAACTGAACAGATGAGTAAGCTGGCCCAAAACAGAATTTTCTATATATGTTATGCCCTTTGGTTTCTTGGTTTTATATCTGTTTCTGAGTCAATTTAAGCAGCAGAAACAAGGAAGTTATATATTGGGCTACTTGAGTCTACATTCTACAACATCTACCTTAATTGTGTTAGATGACAAATATGATGAACAGAAGATGTTATTGTAGCAAATAAAATCTTACAAGCAACAGTGAATCAAATCTATACATCTATATCTTTATAATATTTTTTCTTAGAAATAATTTTTTTCTTTTCTTGATAAATCAGATGCTCTAAGACAGTGGTTCTCAACCTGTGGGTCGGGACCCCATTTGAGTTTGAACGACCATTTCACGGGGGTTGCCAAACAACGCAGTCCACCATTTTTTCCCCTTTTCCTTAGCTGTGCTACTCCCTTTTAGTCTATTGGCTTTTGAAAGCCAATAGAATAGACTCTCTTGAATAGAGTCTAATTCTATTGGCTTTCAAAAGCCAATAGGAATGGTCCAGGCTGTCTCTGCCCTGCTGAGCCCACCAAAAGTCCCATTCTGCAAACGGTGCTGCACCAGTTGAGTAGTCCTCGACTTACGACTGGTTGAGTAGTCCTCGACTTACGACCGGTTGGGGATCGCGGCATTAAAAAGGTTGAGAACCACTGCTCTAAGAACTTATTTAATGATTAAATTTAGACTTTTTTAATGCTAACATTTCACATCTAAGAAAATACAAAGGTCGAAAGATAAATCCTGACTTATTCCATAAATAAGATTTCCCACTTTATAATTTGATTCAATGTTCATGTTCCAAGATTTGATGCCTGTAGAGACAGAATAAATTCCATTTTTGTTTCTTAGAACTCTTCATTATATTGATGTTCTCCATACTGAACTGCCTACATCAAATACAAAAGAGTTTACTATTACATTTCAGGCATGGATGCCTTAATGAATGCTAGTCTCTGTACAGCTTCTAATGGCTTTATAGTAAGAAAGAAGCTCTGTAAACCAATAGGGACATTGTAATAAGTTAGGAATAACATCTGTGATTTAGAGATCAATAAAAAACCTTCCACTGTATTCCAGGGAAGATCTTAGTCTTCATTGGTCAAATAATTTCCAGTTAAACTGATGGTTAACAAATGAGATGGCAGTTACTGCTGTCTCACAGTTTAACTCTCACATCATCCCCTCTTTATAAAAATTTCTTCTCCACTTCCCCATGCATCTAGAGAGAACGTGACCTATTTAGTCTTTATTCCACTTGAATATAATTGTCAGGGAAAAGGGCAGTGCTTCCCCTTTGCTTTATTACTGTTTGCAATTCTTTGGCACAGCTAGCAAGGCACACAACATTTTACAATTCTTTTGTTGGCCATACTGCACATGAATTCCAGAGCCAGCAGAAAAGCATTGTGCTCTATATCTTACTGCCTCTACATCATACCTTATGATGCACCTGGAATGGGTCTAGATGTGTGATAGTGCTGTCCATACAGCTTTAATATGCAACATGGTAAGGATTGCAATTGGCAGTTCTGCCAGCTAGAATTCCAACTCCACCCAATATCAACAAGCACAGGAAAGACATCTCTCCCCATCACAGTAAATGCTTAGTTATTCCATGCATTGTATTTTCTGTTCTTTATTTTTTCCCAATTTTCCCTCTATCCCCTGAATGTTTGTCTTTCTTTTAAAATACTAAGTTCTTTTCCAGATTGGATTCAATTGGAGGAGATGCATGGCCTTAGCAAATGGCCAGAAGGCAAAAGTCATGGGGAAAGGCAGTGTGCTGATTCCATGTCTGGAGGAAAAGTTTAATAATGTATTATGTGTGCCTGAAATGGAGCATAATTTACTGAGTGTCTCCAGTCTTGACAAACAAGGGTTTGAGACCATATTTGTGAATGGGAAATGTCTCATAAAAAGAAATGGGAATGTATGTGCACAGGACATAAAACACGATAATCTTCATGTGTTGCAGACATAAAAAGTTAAATGTGCCCAAACATTTGGTAATGTGGCACAACATGATTCATGCATTCATCTCTTGCACAGAAAGCTTGACCATGCCAGCTTCAGAGTGTTGCATAAGATGCCAAAGTTTGCAGAGGGATTAAACTTAAAAGGGTGTAAGGCATACTTAGACTATGCTGTATGTAAATCATCAAAATCTAAGGTATTTCCAGTGAGCAAGAAGAGCACAAGGCAGACAACAAGGGTTCTAGAGCTGGTACATGCAGATTTAGTAGGACCAATGCAAGTAAGCTTGGGAGGAGCCAGGTATGAGCTGGTCATTGTAGATGACTGTAGCAGATTTGGGTTCTGTTATTTGCTAAAAAGCAAAATGAGTGTTGCAGAAGTTCAAGCAATGGGTGAGCTTTGCAGAAAGAAGATAATAGGCAACAGGTATGCCAGCTGCAAACTGATGGGTTCAGAATTCATGTCAGCAAGTTTTCAACAGTGTTTGGGACAGCTAGGAATAAGACATAGACGCACAAATCTGTACACAACAGCTGAGAATGGCATGGCTGAAAGACGGAATGGAGTCTTGCAGACTATGAAAGACTCACTACTGGAGGATTCTGGTCTGAGCAGGTCATATTGGGGTGAAGCCATGTTGACTGCTAATTATTTGGTCAATAGGCTGTGAAGTTCCTCTATAAATGATATTCCATATGCTGTGCTATACAGGAGAAAGCCATCTCTAGCACATTTAAGAGTGTTTGGAATCAATGCACGGGTGCATATTCCAAAGGCAATCAGGAAAAAAGGGCAACAAAAGGCTAGAAAGCTCAGATTTGTGGGCTATGAGCCTGGCTCTAATAGCTATCACTTTAGCGATGGAAGCAGAAGGATAGTAATTTCCAGATTTGCTAGCAGAGCAAAATTGGCACAGAATTGATGCCAATTCTGGGGATGATCCACTTAGTGATGGTGACTCACTTAGTGATGGTGTCAGCGTTCAGGGAGGAGAAGCTGAAAAAGGACAAGAAAAGGAGTCAGAAGGAGATGGTGACTCTAATGTGAAGCAGGAAAGGGTTGACAGTCAAGAGCAGTCAATGCCACCCAGGTCAGAGAGATGGAACAAGAGGATTCCACCTGACAGGTATTTTGCTGGAAAAGTAAAGGTGTGTAATGTGTGGTATGAGCCAAGAAACTATCAGGAAGTATAGTATAACTACCCAAAGTGGAGCAAGAAAAGTGGAAAGAAGCCATGGACAAAGAAATGAAATCCATGGATGAACATAAAGTGTTCACCTCTATGGCTTTGCCACAAGGTTACAAAGCTGTAGGATGTAAATGGGTATACAAAAAGAAAGTGTTACCGAATAATGAAGTCCAATATAAGGCAAGGTTAGTGGCACAGGGGTTTTCACAGAAGAAAAATGTACACTATGATGAGGTATTTGCACCAACGGTAAAAAGTGAAACTATAAGGTTGGCACTAGCATTGGCAATGGCACATTGGCATAAAATTTGGCACTTTGATATAATCACACCATTCTTCAGTGCAGAGTTGGAGGAAGAAATTTACATGGTTCAAGCACCAGGGTCTGAAAGTAAAAAGCCTGGCACTGTGTATAAACTGAACAAGGCCATTTATGGGCTGAAGCAATCTGTTTAGAAGTGGCGCTGAAGGGTCTTGGGTTCAAGTGTTGTAAGGCTGAGGGTTGCATATATATTGCAAGGTTCCATGGTGGGGGTTGCCAATTATTAGCATTTGTGGGTGATTTTTCCTTAATTGCAAAAGATCTAGCACAGGTGAAGGAGTTTGCTAATCAATTGGAGAAAAAGTTTGATTTGAAAAGTCTGGGTGAAATATAAAACTATTTCAGTGTAGAGATACAAAAAACTGATAAAGGTGGCTACATTCTCAGACAAAGAAGGAAAATTGAACAGCTGTTGGAGAGATAAAATATGAGAAATTGTAATTCTGCTCCAATACCTATGAGCATAAATTTTTACAACACTTTGAGCGAGGACAAAAGTGAAGCCTGTGATCAGGAGATATATCAGTCAGCAATAGGGAGCCTGTTATATCTATCACAGTGGTCTAGACCAGACATAGCTTGTGCAGTAAGCATCTGAAGTCACTTTACTGTTGCACCAACACAGTTGCATTAGATGGGTGTGAAGAGAATTCTCAGGTATTTGAAGGAACTGTGAATTTATGTCTTCAAATACAGTTCTCTGAAGAATTAAAGTTAAAATGTTATGTTGACAGTAATTATGCCAATGATGTGCAAACCAGAAAGTCCAATTCTGGTTTGTGGTATTATTTGGAGGGACTTTGATTGGATGGAAGTCCAGAAAACAAACAACTGTAGCTATTTCTACCACAGAGGCAGAATTTATTGCTCTGTCTGAACTTTGTTCAGAGATAACCTGGTATGTACAGCTGTTAAAGGATTTAAGTATAGAAGTTAAAGAAGCTGTAACAGTATTTGAAGATAATGCTGCTTGCATTAAAATGACAACAGGTGACAGAGTGAAAAGTAGAAGCAAGCATTTAGACATTAAATATTGTAATGTCAGAGAATCCATCAAAACTAAACTAATTTGCTTGCTTCATTGTTCTTCACATGACAATCTGGCAGATGTAATGACCAAGCCATTGGGTGGGTAACACCATGGGAAGAGTATTAAATTATTTGGTTTTATGTCTATTCCAGTCATAAAGGGAGGAGTGTCAATGTGTAAGAATTTATGAACTGGAATAGCCATAGCAACAAACCAGCCAATGAGAACTGTTTTTGATTAAGACACAGTATTGGCTGTAATGTATCGCAGTTGTGACTTGAGCCTGCTTAATGCCCCTAGTTGGGGGGCTGCAAGGCAAAAGAGATTATAAAGAAGTAGAACTGCAGTATAGCAGTCAAAATGCTAAGCTGTAAAACTCTAACAGAAAATGCTGTTGACGATCTGGACTCTGAGAAAGAGGTTTAGGGATGGGGAATAGGAATTGTAAACTACCCTAAGAAGAGAAGCCAAGGAAGTGATTCTGAGAGATTTTCTGTAAGCAATGACCGCCAAAATACAATTCTTCGCAAGCAAGCTACAATAGTACAAGAGCAAAGCCATTTCAATTACACATGAAAAGTTAGTTTCAAGCTTTGTATTCTCTTGAAACCTCTTGCTTAGATTACTGCAATATGTGCTGTATGGAGCTGCCCTTGAAAAGTATTCAGAACGTGGTGCTGAATGGAGCCACATTCACTACTATATGAGTGCACTGACTACCGGTGTGTTTCTGGATATAAGGTGCTGGTTTTCACCTTTAAAGCCCTGCATGGCTTGGGACTAGGTTATCTGAGGGAACATCTTTTTCCAAGAGTCTCTATCCATCCAATTTGATCCAGCAGACTGGGCATGCTGCATAAACTGTCATCCAAAGAGTGTTGACTGGTGGGAATTACAAGACAATCCTTCTCTGCTATAGCCCCTGCTTTGTGGAATAATCTCTCAGTGATTAAAATGGCCTCAATTTTGTTGGCCTTTCATAAGACTTTAAAAACTTGGTTATATACTTGGACCTGATGCTCGGAATGTGTTGAAGGCCCTATTTCTTAGATATATTGTTACTTGGCTAACTATTTTGGCTGCTATATGTAATTTTTGAATAATTTTATTGTTTTTCATTGTTTTAAAATAGTTGTAAGGTCCTGCCTCAGCTAGTAATCCCAAGAAAGCAGAATTCCTGAAACTGGCATTATTTCAAAAGGAACTTTTATTGGGATGTAGTGATAGCAGAATAGCAAAGCAAGATCTAAAGAAGTCCCGCACAAAACATTATAGTAAAATGCTCCTTTCAAACCCCCCCTCAGTGCCCAATGGTCCAGTATGATTTTGGCTAATTCATAGGTGTAAAGTTGTTATGAGAACCAAAGTGATAAAACCACAGTTCTCAGGCCTTTAGTGTTCATCCCGGTCTCTTCCCAGCATAGCAGAGATAAGACAGATGGCCCCAGGCACATTCCTCCTCCCTTTCACACTGAGAGGGATGCATCAAAGATGAAATGAACAAAGTAAAGGAAATACATCTTAAAGCTTACAGATTGGCCCCAGGCCCAAAAGAATGAAATCTCCCCCCTCCCAACCGAATGGCAGTACCTGAAACAAAATGAAATGAATAGATAGTTTAAGGGTCTGACAATAGTTTTAGAATTGTAAGGCCCCCAGAGTCACTTGGCTGAGATTAGGAGGTAAATAAATTAAATAATTTAATTAAATAAATAAATATTGCTGCCATGGGACACAGCATTTCAAGTCAGTTCTCTGAAGCCTATTAGCATGCCTGACATCGCCTGGACACAGTGACAAACACCACTTCCAGAGTTATTAAATGACTGCCTCATTTGTGAAAAGACACTGACATTCACATGTATGTGGGCTTGTGAACTTGCCCTTTCTTTTAGATGTTTCAGACTGTCCCAGTTTGAGATGGAACTTTAAAAGACAATGACAAAATTAGTTTATGAGCTGACCTTGACTATATAGGTCTTTCTTCCTGTGTTTAATAAAATACCTCTTCTCCTCCGAGTTAGAATCACTGGCAGCAGCAGCAATGCAATCATCTTGCCAGATTGTTTGGGTTTGTGCGGGGACTGCAATTACAGCTTCTTTGGAGAAGAAAAAAAAGAAGAAGATTCAGCCAATTACCACTCTAAGCATGCTCAATTAGATACTAATTAGTAATATCTAATATCTAATAATTTGTTAGTAATATTATATTAGACATCCTTCCTGGACAGTCTTAGACTAGCTGGAGAAAGAGAACCTCCTAGGAAAGGAGCAGGCCTCATTTCATGCAGGTTGGTCTGTATTAAATTAAGAGCTGGTCCTGTCTCAAGCAATTGAAAAACATTGCTAAGATTGAAAGAATTTTAGACATAGAATTGTGGGTTGGTAAGCGAGATGTGCTGGTAAAAATAAAATAAAGAATACAGTAGTATAGAATATGGAAAATGTCAAAGTGGAGAGAAAAAAACAGAAGGAAAAGAAAAAAAAGGAAAATAGGAAGGAAGGAAGGAGAGAGAAAAGAAAGAAAGGAAGGAAAGAAAGCAAGCAAGCAAGAAAGAAAGAAAGAAAGAAAGAAAGAAAGAAAAAGAAAGAACAAATTCAGCTGGACCCCCTTCCCCCAAAAAGATACAAAACAGAACAGTTTCTTATTTTCAGTATTTGGTTTATGTACTACACTATTCGGGGAGGTAATATCACTTGATGATGCTTTGAATGCAGAGAAAAATTCAACAGCAATCTTCTTTTTTCTCCAGAGGTATCTGGTATCTGCAGCTTCTTTTAGTGGATAAAGATTCCAAGATAACTTTCTGACTGTAGTATTTGTAGCCTGTAGCATTTCTGCATTGTAGTCCAATGTGGAACAAGATCAACCTTTAGCAATTTTTGTGAGAAAAATATATGAGATTTTATCTCATATGTCTCAGAGACTTGAAATTGAAGCTACATATAAGTCTGACTACCTTATGAGGTCTATTTGGAGAGGTACCTGGACCAACATTTGAATTAAAAACTTCTGTTCACATTTTACTGTTTGAGAATTTAAGATTTTTACAATTATTTTCTTTGTAGATCTACATTTGATAATCATACTGGAAAGTTTGGCTGAAAGGCTATTTGAATACATGATATTTTATATATTTATCTAAATAGGTATCCTTTTGTTAACATTCATCTCAACATTTCTGGGATGAGAACAAGAATGTTTTTCTCTGTATATTTGCAATTTGCTTTATTATTATATTTAGCCTTATTTTTTTTAATGCAATTATCAAACAGTCTGAACATAATTAAGGTGCAAATAATTTCAGCTAGCCTATTAAAATTTAAATAAATATATTGAATCTAATCACTGTTCTCAATTAAAACAATATAACCTTTGGAAACTGAGAAAAGCAGAAATAACTTAAACAGTATCAGCAGCACATTTGTATACTGGAAACCAACTGTAGTAGCTGATTGTGGTTGTCAAAACTTTATTAAGAGAGCTGCCAATTATTTATGCAAAGAATTGTCTATGTTTGGTGTGGTAAAGGCTCACACAAGTACCCTTTAATTAAAAGGACTACTAAACTTAGTGATTTTTAAATTAAAAAGAAGCTACTTTCCTTGCTTCCTTTTTTCAATTATTCCTCAAAATGAAACATATAGGTAAATATCATTAGATGAAATGAAATTACCATTGATTTGAGTTTTTGTTAAGTTACTAGATTCAGAAATCAGTTTAATCTGGGGACAAATACCACATTGTATTTTTGTATTTTCACTAACGATCATAATAAATCCACATATTGCTATACAATATGTCTAATTGGATAAAACTGGATAAAATTGGATCTTAATATAGCATCCAATATAAATGAATCTGCCATATTTTAGAGAAATAAATTCTGGAATTTTTACCAGTAGAGAATGTACTAGCATCAATCAGTCTTTGGTTAGAAGACTACCTAGTAAGATTAGGTAAACCAGGAAATTTAACAAAGATTTCAGCCAAATGTTGCTTCAATATTCTTGTCAAGAAATCTTGCTTACAGAAGTCAAGTTGAAGCCAAGAGGGTCTCTTTATATGGTAGGTGCGTATCTACATTTATTTATTACTGTACTTATACGCATAAAAGGAAACCAAGACAATAGCAGCATTCAGTATCTGCCAGATGAATAACTTCTTTAAGTTTATGATTTCCCTCACACCATTTGAATGTTATTAACCCTTGCTATTAGTTCCTAGCTTGTAAAAAGCAGAAAGAGAAGGGTACTGAAAGAAAAATACATGCCTACTAAGCAGGCACAGGTTGCATATTAGTTCAAGATTTCATGCATAATCCTTATAAGCTACACTGATAGGCAGTGTAGGAAGTAGGTAGGCAAGAAGTAGGTAGGCAGCTTGAAATGGTAATGATCTTGTATCTGCTAAATGCTTTCAGCATGATACTGATTCATACCTGTTACTTAATACTAGCACTAAGCATACATAAAGAGACAGGCAGCCAAGGTACATACATGCATTTATTTTAAATCAGTATAGTACCATGCACAAAGAGCCAAATGTCTTGACATCCTGCATTTAGTTACTGAACTGAAAAGTACCAACTTCTTTTGTCAGACTTAGGATTCTACACCAGTTTAAATATTGTCTAAAACAAAACTGAACAGTTGACTGGAATATGAGATGGAGATACAGTGGAAGCAAGCAGCACAACTGAGGGAATACAATGTTCACTAAGAAGTGATTAGAATAGGCAATAACTTTTATTTTAATAAAAATTAATTATCAGCTAACTATTTAGAATACAAGTAGCTGTGCAGAATGTAAAGATGCTGCTTGGCACTGAAATATCTTTTCACTTAAGATGTTGGTTGGCATAGAAAATACTGTAGCTATTCTTGGACAGCCAGAGCCTATTGCTCTTATACCTAGCTACAGACTGCCCTTCTATTCAAAGAATATTTGTAATGCCCCACTCATTCCACCATTAACATACTATTCCAACAAATGTGTGGATTGGTTGTTTTTTTAAAAAATCTAATTATTGATTCCAATATTTTGGTCTATAGTTCAGAGCCAAATTTCTTCCTCCCTTTTTGACAACACCACCAGAAGTTAAAATATGTGCTCTTGTCTGGAAAGACAAAGAACTCTGGCACTTTAAATCTAAAGCAGCTATTTCCACTGAAACTTCATGATCTTAGAAAATTCATTTTTCTCCCATAGATGAGCTTCCTCTTAAGAGCTCCAAAGCAGCAGCTTGTTTGACAGGGAAATCTCTTATATTCTTTACTAAATATCTGTAATGTCTTCCATCAGTAATAATGGGGAAAATTACCACAAAATGATATGATTATAAATAAAAGAAGTTGTGCTATTATCTATTTTTTTGATCCCTTGAATATTTTCTATATTTCTCTTTGCTGTTCATGTCTTTCATTGGTTGGTTCACTGGTTTCTGGTGATTATGTTGGTTTACTTTTATTTTTTTTAGTTTTTATAAGATATAGATTCTGAATATTGATTAGAAGGTATGTGGTATCATGTATACCTGTTATATAAGATCCCAATTTCTTGAAAAAAAAATTCCTAAACAAAACCACAAACAAAATAAGTTGGAAGGGTGTGGGGAAAGTATATTCTTAGTGACTGCATTATTGTTTATTAATATTTATTCAATGGAAGATGCGTCATTCAACTTAAAATAATTATTTGCTTATTTGTTATATGTGATTCTAATAATAACAATTTATTTTCTCCTTTAGGAAGAAAATATTGAAAGTATGTTGATGTGGTGGACAATTGTTTCTTCTCTTGGATGCATTTTATTGAATGCAAAAGGATGGCCAGTAAAAGAAGGACATGACCTCAGATCATTTCAAGCTCTTATGCGATTACGCCACAAGGTATTGCTAATGCATCAAAATTATTGGCTTTGGAAATTTAAATTTTATTCTTGTAAATGGTAAAAAATATATTATTTGAGAATATCACATACATTTCACATTGACTCCTGTTTAACATAATAAAATGGGAGGGTACTTCTTAGAAAACCACACTGTGTTTCACATCATATGAATGTTTTCTTAAAATGCATTTTATCTCTGTATTAAAAGTAGAAAAATGAAGAGATTGTGCAAACCTTTTTTTAAAATTACTTTTACCTTCAGTACATGTAAGGACTTAGTACTTGTACTTAAAAAAATGTGAATGTATTCTTCCATCATTCTTCTATAATTACAAGAAAGAAAAATATCACATTTCCAGATTCATTTCTTGAAAAAAAATTTCCTAAACAAAACCACAAACAAAATAAGTTGGAAGGGTGTGGGGAAAGTATAATATATTAGAAGAATAGGATTATATGAAGTGAAGAAACATCATTGGGGCTCATAATTTAACTGAAGTCAAAATATGAATGAGCAAGGATGAATCCTCCAAATTCTTAAGTGTGTAAATATTAGTATAATTGCAACTGATTTGTATTAATTGAGAATAATTTCTATTTATAAAACTGTCATCCTGTCTTTTTTCATCTTGTGGAATGAACAAAGAACATATATTTTGTTATACAAAAATCTTACATATTATATAACTTTGGGCTGACAACTACCCTAGGAGGTTTAGAAACATTTAATTGTCAACACACTTTGAACATAAAGCAAATAATACATACATACCTGCATTCTTACTATATACCTTGGAAATGTATTTGTCATGATAACACAGTAGAGAATTATCAATTTATCTTCTATGTAGAAATGATCCTGATCAGTTAACTTCTAGAACTTAAAAATGTAATAAACTACAGAGATGCAGTTAATTTTAATATTCAGTGGATCATATTAAATGTAGATTATATGCATAATCATGTAAGATTTCAGTACAATGAGATTCTAAATGCTAGAGTCAGCTCTTGCATTCGCTTGTGCCCTACTGGTAAAATAGAAATTACAAGATGGAAAAGATACAGTAGAATGAATATATATTTAATATTTTTATGTATTTTTTAAAAATGGCACAACTAATATAAAATGTTCCTTTTTTTAAACAAAATGAAGAAAAAAATATGTAGAAAAATTAGAAGTTTCAAATTATTAATTTGGGAAGGCTATGGCTATTGGGTTATAGCTTATCATTTAAAGAGTCACATTAATTGTTTTTAGATGTTTATCCGAACAGTTGCAAACTGAAAACTGTCCCATGACACTTTGTAAATGTTAGTCCTATCTCTTAGTCTTCTCTTCAGGCTGCTTACTCTGTCCATTCAATTCCTGACATCCATGCCTCTCACAGGATTCTGAACAAAATTTCAACTTCCATTCATGTAATATCAGAGAGATCCTATTGGCATTCAAATAACAGCTTTGAATTTAAATTTTCTATTTAATAAAGCTTCCTTCTAAAGCAGGGGTGGGGAACTATGGCCCTTTTATGATTTGTGGATTTTAACATCCAGAATTCCTGAGCCAGCCAACTAAAATTCACAAGTCATAAATGGGCCATAGTTCCCCACCTCTGTTCTAAAGCAGAGGTCCCCAACCTGTGGGGCATCAGGGACAGGTTCTATGGAGAAAACTTTTTCCACAGTCTGGAGAGTGCGTGGTTTTGTTTGCTGCCTACATCCCACAAATGGGACTTTGCTTGTTTGTATGGACTAGTTGCTGGCATGCTGTGGCCCAGTACCGGTCCACGGACCAGAGGTTGGGGACCCCTGTTCTAAAGGATATGTGCTACAATATTTAAAATCAGTACAGATTTCAAAGTATTTAAAGAAACAAAAGGGACAAATAATAAAAATGTTAATAAGAATGATAAAGCTAGTAGGACTAGGGAAATAATCTTCCACAATTCATATTATTGGGGTAGACTTTTCAGGAAAGAAATTTTTGTCCTATTCCAATTAGAAAAATTACCAAGGAGTTTCCTATTTTAGGTGCAGCTGCTGGTATTTCTGGTATGCCCTGTTTCATTTTATAGATACTTTTCCTTCAAATCTTAGTTACTAGACAAGCTGAGATGGAAGGAGGCAATTATTGGGCATCCTAGACTTAAATTTATTTGGTCTTTAAACATTATCTCCAAAATATTAATTTGTGTTTATAAAAAGTTTAGCAATCAGTGCAGCTGTAGTGTAGCACTGCAGGTAAACTATCATTCTATATTTGCAGGTTTCCAAAGATTATTAAAATATAGCCCTAATTATCATGTATTGTTGGAATCCAACTTAGATGTAACTAAGGAATAGAGACTGAACTTAATTAATCATCATGCTAATGTTATCCAGTTATATCTGTCAACCCCATTTAAGTGAAGTTGTTGAGGTTCTCTTCCAATGTTTGAAGTTTGTGCATGCCTGCATGGGGAGAATATGACTGTGACTTAATCCTATCAAAGCAGAGTGGCTGTGACTATTAAAACCACCTGAATCTGGGAATACTCCATCTATAACATATATAATCCCAATTGGATTAGCCAGCCCCACCCAGGCTGGCAAAAAGACATGGTGTAGACCCTGTCAGTCAAGTAATTTTGGCTGGCTGGTTCCAAAAGAGCTTCTTGTGCCATGGCATCTTGCCCCCAATGTGAGATCTGCACCTACCCTTCTGGCCTTCTAAAAGGGTTTGAAACCTGGCTGTGCTCACTAGCCTGGGCCACAATGGGAGAGGTAGTTAATGGTTTAGCCAGATTCCTACCTCTTCCCTGTGCACACTTTGTTCCCTTCCTTTCCATCCTGGTTAATTACATTTTATTTGAATTTTATATATACGGTTCTTAATTATTGTTTTCATATTTTATATGGTATTTTAAACTAGCTAGATAAGCCTTGGTAAGATGTGCAGCATAGATGTTTAATAATAAATAAAAATACACTTGGATGGGTAGCACTTACCCATTTCAGAGTGGTGTGCAATATGGGGATCTTTCTGGACTAATGGCTCCTGCTTAATACAGTATCTTCATGCGGAGCATCAATTGCACCCTTTACTAAATCAGGAGGCACTTCAAACATCACTTACACTATCACCTCACAGCTCAGTTATTGCAATGTCCTCCACATGGGCTTGTCCTTGAAGACCACCTAGAATCTTTAATTGATCCAGAATACAGTGTCATAGGCAGTGAGGTATATGCCTCAGTATGCCCATGTGCCACTTCTGCTTTGAGAGGTGCATTGGTTGTGTAATGGCATGTGAGAATTGCTGTATTAGTTGTATCATAACATTCTGTAAATTAATCATCTTCCTGCTGCTGGTGTTGTAAAACTGCAGCTGCCAGATATTCAGTGTTCCTTGAGAACTGGAGTCCATTCTTGAAATTTCTTTGAAAGGAAGTATGAGACTTGTAAGATTGATGTCGGCACTCCTGAGTATATCAGGAGTATATCAACTTAACTAGATGAGCTAATTCTACTTTAATGTTTTGTGATGGAATAGAAATTTGTGGATAGAAGTTTTGGCAATGTAGAGTTTTCCAAGTCAGAGGTCCAGATTAAGATACTACGTGTTTTGAGCTGGATTGAGAGGGGGAGAAATATTCAGAGTAGCCACATCCTAGAATCTCTTAGGATATATCTAGCAGGTTAGAAGGTTATAACTTTAGCAATATTCTATTCATTTGATATAAGTATTTGAAAGACTAGACTTGATTGGATTTCACTACGTTATCATTGGGCTTGAGCCCGACGTAAGAATATTGCAGGTCTGAAAGTGCATTTTTTTGTCACCACTTTTAACTACTTGGTCAGTTATGACGGGACCTCTCTAAGTTTCTTTTTTTGTTAGGCCACTGAGGAGCGCCTCCTTCTCTTAACTGATTGCTTCCTGTATAGCATTTCTTCCCCTCATTCCTCAAGGTCCTCCACATATTTCATTTCAAATAAGGACCTGGATTTCGAATGCTTTAAGATGTCAGAGGCTTCCTTGAGTTTATGATACTAGGAAAATTTCATATATAACAAATTCATAAAAAGTCCTACTCTCTGGAAATCTGGAATATTCTTTCAAATTGGCTTAGGCATCTACTATCTCAAGTAATTTATGAATAATAGATAATACAGTTGTACTAAAATAATTACATTGGGACGGATGGAAATGATCAATAAAAAGGATGAAAATGATCAGTAAAAATATGTTTTAAAAGCATTGGCTACTGCTGTTGATATAAAATGTAACAGAGAAATTGTACACGACCAATTATTAATCATTCAAAGTTACAGTGCCACTGAAAAAGTGACTTATGATTAGTCTTTGCACTTACAACCATCACAGCATCCCCATAGGATCAAAATTTAGTGCTTGGCAAGTGACATGTATTTACAGTGGTTGCAGATCCCGGAATTACATGACTGCCATTTGCAATCCGTCCCAGGCTGCTTCCGACAGCTGGATTTGTGTAACAATCTTGATGATTTGCTTAATAACTGCAGGGAAAAAGTCATAAAATCAGAATGACTCACTTAATGACTGCATTGCTTAATGATGGAGCTTCCTGTCCCAATTGTGATTATAAGTCAAAGACTACCTGCATTAAATAACTTCCATCTTGCAATTTAAGATTCAATTTGTTTCTGGGCAAATAGACATTCAGATGATCTAAGACAGAGGTCCCCAAACATTTGGGCACCAGGGACCAGTTACGTGAGAGAGGTTTTTCCACGGACTGGAGGGGGCATGGTTTTGTGTGCTGCCTGCATCCCACGGATGGGGCTTTGCTTGCTTGTGTGGACCAGATCTCTAAGAGATCAAGTTTGTTCCATATTTACTCAGCAGCCTAAGACAGGGCATGATCTTAGTTCTAGTCTGCTTGGTTTTGGATTCATTTTAAATTATGGTATTTGGGGTTGTTTTGGGCTTGATGTATAGTATATTTAAAACTGTTATTATACTATTGAATTTTCTATGATTTATACACATAAACTTATAAATTCATGTACATATGAATATTTAAGGCTGAGGATTGATCTAAATTTATAAGGTAAAATGTGATTGAGAGCACAGATATGGATGTATCTAGTATCTGGAATACCTTACAGTAAATCACTTGCATATTTTATTGAAGGGAAAAGAAAGCAACTGCATGAGTTCAAGAAAAGATGTGTTAATATAATTTAGAACAGAAATTTAATGTTACTAACAATAGAAAATTGTATAGTTGGGCTAGAAGTCTTAACCCAAAAAAACCTTTGGAAAAAAACCTGTGTGAATACAATTGATAAAATACTTTTTTGGCTTTGCAAATTATTCTTGCTTTTCCTGAAATAAACTAAAACCGTGAAAGTGTTTATAAGGGCATTTCCATTTGCTTAATAGTTTGAATTGCTAATGGCTTGTTCCAGATCATTTATTAAAACGTTTACCTCCTGAAATAGGTAGAAAGCACTTTTGGCATCTTTCTGAATTGTCTGTTGATGCCACTTAAAGCTTGTGTCAATGCGTAAACATTACTTCAATGAACCAGCACATGCTGTGCGATTTTCAGATTTAAGGGAATGAGTTCAGAATTTCGTTAGAACAGAATACTAAACAGCCAGCAGCAATGGTTTCTTATTTTTTAAATAAATAAATAAATACAGAGCAGTGCTTGATATGGTAATATTTATATATACAATCTTCCTTCCAAGATTTTTTTTTTTAAAAAAAATAAATGTTTAGTATTATTTACTTTTAAACAGACTTCTTTGAACACTTTGACAGCATTCTTTGTGGCCTGAGTTTTCACAAGAAGAGGGTTAAGAATTTGTTTTCCTGCCAAACTAAGACAGATTCTCTATGAATTCTGCTGCAGCACCATCTGTATCATTTGCAAATAATTCCCAGTGCAGTTTAAATCTAAGTCACAATTTCTCCATTTTGTTTCACCATCTGTATATCCCTTATGCATTTAGCTTGGGTCTGTGGAACACATTCAGCCAATCCTTGTTTAGCTTCATCTAGCCAAAAACTAAATTTTGAGAATGTCAGCCAAATAGCAATCACTCTGCTTCAATCTTGAAGTTTCCCATTCTCACAGGGTTTCCAATGCTGTGTGAATGAACAAACAATTGTTTTTCCTTCCATGAGAAAAGAAATAGCAGACAACTCTTCAGTTTACCATTATGCTATTCTGAAGAAGCCCTGTAATGGAAGCCCATTGTGCTATTCCAAACAGCCTCCAAAGTGTATTCTCCAGGCAAAGCGTGAAAATGTAGCATGTCAGCAAACCTGCATTCAGGAGATTGCTCCTGAAGTGGAATGAATGAATGTGTAGTAGTTGGAAAAAAGAACAACTGTCAGCAGATTGCCTAATGCCTGAGAACACCCAATGAAATGCAAGCTTTGTCAGTAAAGGCCTTTGTAGTGAGGAAGCAGAGTTTTCATTCCTATACAACTTACTACCACTGATATCCTGTTAAGTATGATTAACTGGGGCAATGTAATATGAGTGGCAGGGAAAAAAGATCATCACATGATGGGACTCTATAAAATTGGTTTATTCTAAATATTCATCAGCTTTTATAGACTGTGGATACTGTACACATCTTTCTACCGGGTTGTGTTTTCAACAGATGTATTTGTTTAAAAACCTGACTTCTTATTTAATAGTGATGAATTATAAGAAATAGCCATTATAATACCTTTACTAATCTTATTTCTTATTTCATCAATAATTCTTTATAAAATATATGTTTGGATAACACAAAGGAAAGATAATCTCTTTGCTTTCCTATGTGCAACTGAGAAATGAGTTTTACTGATGTTTGAAGGAAATGTCTTCAAAGCAAGAGAGAAGTGTATTTATGATTTGATTGCACACTTGGAGAGAGAGAGAGAGAGAGAGAGAGAGAGAGAGAGAGAGAGAATGTAATTGTACAATGTTGTGGTAGATGGTGACAGCTACTGACAAATTGCTCTCCCTGTTTGTCTCTTTCTATATAAATTAATGATCAGCTGTCCAACAAACCTACTTTGCATTGTACAAACCTTACAACTATTCAAAATAATCAAATACAATAGTTAAAACTTCGGTTCAATGCCTAATATTGAGCACTGTTTGTTAGGGTTGAAATACTTTTTTGAAAAACGTAGGCTTGAACTTAAGTTTTTATTTGATTTTGAACAATGTGGATTTGTTTTAAGTATTTTTTTTTTAAAGAAAATAAATAAAATATTTCTTCCCTGCTAGAGGAAAAGCCAGTTTCTTACAGACAGATTGTGTTGAGTCCTTGGTGGAAAGCAGACACGAGAAGCAGTTGAAGTTCTCAGTTTTCTTTATTCTGCGTTCAGCTTACAAGTAGATGGCTTCAGCAGCTCCCAAAACCTCCCAGCTTCTTATATAGACATTTCCCGGGTAAATGTGATACTTTTCCCGCGCCAGCACCCGCGCATGCGCATGGCGCTGGCGACAGCCTGTCTGGTCCCGGGCAGCTTTGCACCTGCCCGGGACTGCCTGCAAACGCCCAAGCCGTTTGCAAGGCTCGGGACATAACAGATTGTTTTCCCCTTAATATTGGAATAGAAGTCCTGTCAAGCTGTAACTACAACTTTCAGGCTAAATTATTTTACCTTTATTTTCACCAAGAGAGAAGAATTCTCCCTCCTGTTTTTTAAAAGTTTGCTTTCATTTGTAAATAAGTGACTCAGAAATTTAATACATCAATAAAAAGGCTCTCACGAGAATCAATCATTTCTACAAACTCAATGATTGTAGAAAAAATATTAGGTAACTTTGAAAATGAACGCATTTCAAGCATTAGAACAGTGTTTCTCAACCTTGACCATTTTAAGGCATGTGGACTTCAACTCCCAGAATTCCACAGCCAGCATTGCTGGCTGTGGAATTCTGGGAGTTGAAGTCCACAAGCCTTAAAATGGTCAAGGTTGAGAAACACTGCATTAGAACTCTTCCTTTTCTTCTTCTTTTCAATAGCATGAAGTCATAAGTAAAATGCTATGGGCAGATGCTAATTTTATACTTATACTAATTTAAGTTCTTCCTACCTTCTGTTTTCACATAAATAAATGAAATATGCTGTGACTGCAAGGAAATTCATTTTTTTGGTAGCTGATGTGTATATTTTATTTGAAACTATTGAAATTATTCTTTATGCTGCCATAATTCTAAATAAATTATACTCTGAAAAGGAAAATAGAAATATATGTGGGGCAAAATAGAAGACAAGCAGGAAGAAACCTTATAGGAAATTAATTGTGGGGTAGTGCCATTTCCTTTCTTGTTGGTTCAGAATCTAGGAATTGTAATTATTATTATAAGAACATTTTTAAAGATGATATGTGTTATGTCCCGAGCCTTTGCAAACGGCTCGGGCGTTTGCAGGCAGTCCCGGGCAGGTGCAAAGCTGCCCGGGACCAGACAGGCTGTCGCCAGCGCCGTGCGCATGCGCGGGTGCTGGCGCGGGAAAAGTAACCCATTTACCCGGGAGTTGCCTATATAAGAGGCTGCGAGGCGTTTGGGCGAGGCTGAAGCCATCTTCCTGTAAGCTGAACGCTGAATAAAAGAAACTGAGAACTCCAGCTGCTTCTCGTGTCTGTTTTCCCGCCACGGACTCAACACTGGCGACGAAGGTGGGATGCCTTGCACTACCTGGAAAGGAAGAAGTGTAAGCTTACCCAAGGAGTCCTGAGCGGCGGAAGAGGAACGGCGTCGACTCGGCAGCTGCCCGCCATTCCGGTGCGCATTCGGGGGTAGGCTGGCTGATAGACCCGTCTCCTGAAGATCCGAAGATGGCGAAAATCGGAAGGCTTTCAGAATTCGACGTCTCACATCCAGAGCGGTGGGAGTCCTACGTATCCAGAATGGAGAACTACTTCAAGGCAAACCAAGTGAGGAAGATAGCTTGAAGGCTGCCACCCTGCTTTGCGTTTGCGGCCAAGACGCCTTCGAAATCGCAGAAAACCTTGCAGCACCTGTTCCAGTAGAGTCTGTAAGCTACGCAGACCTGAAGAAGCTGCTGAAGGAGCACTTCCACCCCAAGGTGTCCGTTATCTCATGGCGCCACACCTTCGAACAGAGGGATCAACGGTCCGGTGAGTCAGCCAAGGAATACATCGCCGCGTTACGGAAGGCCGCCAAGCCCTGCGAGTTCAAGGACCTCGATCGAGAAGGCATACCAGAGACTTTTCGCTAAGGAAGAATTATCCTTCCAAGACGCCTTAAGGGAAGTCACCGCAGAAGAAGCAGCAGGCGGCGCCGTCAAGAACATGCGGCCGATCAGAAGCATCAGAAGCAGTGCAGAGGGTGCGTCCGTGCACCAGGAAGACGTCCGACGAAACTCCGAGGAGGATCCGGACAAAGAAGTCGACCGTCTACACCCCGCGAAGGAAGAGAACCAGAAGGGAAGCTCTTCGGCTCCGCTCAAGTGCATCGGCTGTGGAGGTCGCCACAGGAGAACCGACTGCAAGTTCCGCTCCGCTACCTGCCGGGCATGCGGCAAACAAGGGCACATTGCAGCTGTGTGTCTGGGCCGACGAAAGGCACAACCCCAAGAAGAACGCCTGAAGGGTACCAGATTCCCCAGCCAGAATAGGGTAGGTTTTTGCGCTTCGCGAAGAAGCATCTGTAGAACAGGCACACACAAGCCCATGAAGAAAAAGCTGTCACTCAACGTGAAGCTACAAGGGGTTCCATTATCTATGGAACTAGACACAGGGTCTGCCCTTTCCATCATTTCATTGCATACATTTAGGAAGATTTGTTCCAGTAGTGGGACTAAGGCCAAGTTAAGGCCTTCTGATATTGTATTAACAGATTTTCAGAACTCAAGAGTGTGTGTTAAGGGGGAGGCCACCCTTAACGTGCAATACAAGAGTTTTGAAGGTCCACTAGACTTATTAGTAGTAGGGGGTGAACGAACGAGTCTCATAGGACTCGATTGGTTTGAGGCCCTGGGGATACACGTCACAGGACTCAACAGCTTACAAACACTCGACCTACAGGAAGTCTGCAAAGAATTTGCAGATGTTTTCAGCCCCCAGCTGGGCACATTCAAAGGACCACCTGTGTCCTTAAAGCTAGACCCCACTGTCACTCCCATTAGGATTAAAGCAAGAAGGGTCCCTTTTGCTTTAAAAAGTAAGATTGACACTGAACTAGACAAACTAATCCAACAGGGAATCCTAGAACCTGTTGATTCCAGCCCGTGGGAGACCCCCATTGTCACGCCTCTAAAGGCAAATGGGGACATTCGCATTTGTGCTGATTACAAATGCACACTCAATAAGGCATTGCAGCAACATGCCTATCCTGTTCCTGTGGTCAGTCACATCCTGGCCTCTCTCAAGGGGGGGCGTGTTTTTGCAAAGCTTGACCTAGCTCAAGCATATCAACAGCTGCCTGTTGATGATGATGCTGCCATAGCTCAGACCATTGTGACCCACAGGGGAGCCTTTAAGGTAAAAAGGCTACAGTTTGGAGTGAATGTCGCTCCTGGGATTTTCCAAAGCGTAATGGAAAACACACTACGAGGTATACCAGGGGTCTGCCCCTACTTTGACGATGTCTTGATTGCAGGAGACTCCACACACATTCTAGCTGAAAGGCTTAGGGCTGTCCTGTTAAGATTCAGGAAATCAGGCCTCAAGCTCAGAAAAGACAAATGCAAGATTGGGGTGCCTTCTACTGAATTTCTGGGATTCAAAATTGATGCTGCTGGGATTCATCCTGCTGAATCCAAACTAACTGCTATTTTAGAAGCACCCAGGCCAAAGTCTAAGGCCGAACTTCAGGCCTTCCTAGGCCTCCTGAATTTCTACAATTCTTTTCTTCCACATAAAGCTAGTGTAGCTGAGCCTCTTCACAGGCTACTAGACAAACAAGCTGTGTGGCTGTGGTCACAAGCACATGAGGCTTGCTTTAAAGAAGTCAAGGCCTTGCTCACTTCTAACAGTGTTCTTGCACATTTCAACGAGTCTCTTCCTGTGTGCATCGCTTGTGATGCATCCCCCTACGGGGTTGGAGCTGTCCTGAGTCACCTCAGGTCTGATGGAACTCAGGTTCCTATTGCATACTACTCCAGAACACTGTCTTCTGCCGAGCGCAACTACGCTCAGATAGACAGGGAGGCTCTGGCTGTTGTTGCTGGAATTAAAAAATTCCACGATTTTCTATATGGCAGGCATTTCACGGTCTTCACTGACCATAAGCCTCTGCTGGGACTGTTTACCACACGTAAGCAGACTCCCCACATCATTTCCCCTAGAATGCTTAGGTGGTCTATTTTTTGTCTGCATATGATTTTTCATTACTCCACAAGCCTGGGAAAGAAATGGGCCATGCTGATGGCCTCAGTAGGTTGCCCCTGCCAGTAGTAGAAGCTGACCCTGCGCCAGCTGTCAACATTCTATCAATCCAAGCCTTGCCCGAGCTCCCTCTTAGTGCCAGGGATGTTACCGCTGAAACAGGTACAGATCACACACTTTCACGTGTCCGCTCCTGGGTCCTGTCCGGGTGGCCTGAGCACTGCCCTAGTCCTGAGTTTCAGAGTTTCTGGTCCAAAAGGAACGAACTGTCCCTTTCTCAGGGTTGTCTGCTTTGGGGAAACAGAGTTGTCATTCCCTGCTTTAGATAAAGATATTGAGGCTAAGGTACACGCATGCCACCTGTGCCAACGATCTCGCCCAGAGATGCCCCAAGCTCCTGTGCATAGATGGGAGGAAACACAGTCCCCATGGTCTAGGGTGCACAGTGACTACGCTGGGCCCTTTCAGGGCCAGTTATTCTTGGTCCTTGTTGACAGCCATTCAAAATGGCTTGAGGTTGTGCCTGTCTCATCCACCACCACTGCAAAGACTATTCAGGTACTGAGGGGGATTTTTGCTGCACACGGGCTGCCAGATGTCATTGTGTCCGACAACGGCCCTCAATTCACCTCCTCCGAATTCCAAGCTTTCTTACAGGCAAACCTGATTCGTCATGCCACGTCTGCGCCTTTTCACCCGTCCACCAACGGTATGGCTGAACGCATGGTGCGCATCGCAAAGGACGCCTTGAAGAGACTCACCTACGGGGACTGGCATCACAGGTTGGCTGACTTTCTCCTTTCTTATCGCACCACACCGTCCACTTCTACAGGGAGAAGTCCAGCTGAACTTCGTTGGGGGCGCCAACTTACTACTAGACTTGACCGGTTGCATCCGGACAGACTGCCTTCATCTACCTCACATCCTAGGGCACCTAGACAACTACTTGTGGGTGCCCCGGTTTGGGCTCGCAATTACGGGCCTGGTCATACATGGGTCCCCGCTTCTGTGTCCAGGATCACAGGTCCTCTCTCCTACGAGGTTGCCCTGGACAACGGTCGTGTCCTGCGTCGGCACATCGACCAACTTCGCTCTAGGCGAGACTTTTCTGATGAGACTCCTGGGTCTTTTCCAGGGGGGAGGGGGACCCTTTGGAGCAAAGGGAAGGGCAAGAGCTACTGCCCATCTCCGCTGAGGGAGCCACAAACGTCCCATCCCAGGATTCTGCAATTGCTCCGAAAAGGAAGTCATGGAGCTTACCCACACAACAGGCACTCACGCCTACTCCAGCCAGGGAGTCACCCCGGGGCATACTCACTTTCCACATACATCACACAGCACTCCAGCAACGGAGGATACCCGGGGGCATCCCAACAAATCATTCCCCGCAAGAGAGCTGGCACACAGTTCCCAAGGTTGGCCTGACCTTACCCCAAATCCTACAGTGGGTCAAACATACACAGAGCTAGTCGAGGAACCAAGTCCCGACTACAACACCCCTAGCACAAATCAGGGAACACCTGAGTTTTGGGAAAGTACAGAAACCCACACGCGCCCGAGCACAGAATGGGGTTCAGGGATGGGACAGCCTCCTGACAGGTCTTGGACTGACCTAGGAGGTTCTACAGAGACGCCCAGCAGTGGCTATCACTTCAAGGGGCCTGAGGGTCTACAGCTAGGTAGGACAACCAGGCCACAAAGCAACAGAAGCCCTGGCCTGACGAGCCCGGTGGGCAAGCAAGCAGGCCAGGCATCGGGGCACAGTCCTTGGAAGACACCAGGGCACAATAGAGAGAACAGGCTCACGCCTCCCTCCAGTCAGGGGACTTTTGCCAGTCATCCAGAGCTAAGAAGGTCACAGAGAGCAAAGAAATCTCCTAAGTATCTAGAAGATTACATAACATTGCTGGCAAGGCAAAAGCCAGTAATCAGTGGGAGCACTGGGGAGCAAAATGTCATATAAAATTAATGTTGTATGTTGGTAGTAGTTTTAGCCCGGGGGAAAGGGGTGTTATGTCCCGAGCCTTTGCAAACGGCTCGGGCGTTTGCAGGCAGTCCCGGGCAGGTGCAAAGCTGCCCGGGACCAGACAGGCTGTTGCCAGCGCCGTGCACATGCGCGGGTGCTGGCGCGGGAAAAGTAACCCATTTACCCGGGAGTTGCCTATATAAGAGGCTGCGAGGCGTTTGGGCGAGGCTGAAGCCATCTTCCTGTAAGCTGAACGCTGAATAAAAGAAACTGAGAACTCCAGCTGCTTCTCGTGTCTGTTTTCCCACCACGGACTCAACAATATGTGTTAAGTCCTTGGTTTAATGGCGAATGAAGAGCACGCATTCTGTACCCAACAGCTCTTTATTTCTCTTCTGCTCACTCCAACAACAACTCAGAGACGCGCAGGCCTCTTATCTTGTGTCTGGATCCCCGGGCAAAATGGTTACAGATAATGGTGCGCTTTCGTGCCTCGTGCATGCGTGCAAGGCTGGTACCGCTCAGTCTGGCCCTGGGCAGCTTGCAGCAACCCCAGGACCATAGCAATGTCCCTAGCCTGCTTTTGCAGGCTCAGGACACAACAATATTCATTAATTTTGTAATCTACATAATTTATGTTTTTAAAATGAAGATGAAGAAAAGAGAATGTTTCTATAGGTTATATGAATTATTTAACTGCCTGAATTGCTTTTTTTTTGCTGTTGATTTTTAATCATTCAGTGTTACTGTTTTTAAGTATATGCCTAACATTGTTTAAGCAATGCTATAGATTATGATCACACATAGAGGGGAATGTTGAGTTATTCATGCCTTTGTTTGTTTGCATGTTTGTTTCATTAGATTTAGGTGCCTTCCTCAATCAGAATAGAGATGGAAAGTACCTTGGAGGTCTTCTAGTCCAACCCCCTGCTCCAGCAGGACACCCTATACCATTTCAGACAAGTGACTATCCAGTATTTTCTTTAAAACCTCCAGTGATGAAACACCCACAATGTCTGAAGGCAAACTGTTCCACTGGTTAATTGTCTTCACCATTAAGAAGTTTCTTCTTAATTCCAGGTTGCTTCACTCCTTGATTAGTTTCCATCCATTGTTTTTTGTCCTGCCCCTTGGTGCTTTGGTAAATAAGCTGACCCTTTTTTCTTGGGGCAATTGCTCAAATACTGGAATACTGCTATCATGTCACACCTAATCCTTCTTTTCTCTAGACTAGCCAAACCCAAATCCTGCAAACATTCTTTGTATGTTTTAGTCTCCAGGCCTTTAATCATCTTAGTTTGTCTTCTTTGAACTTTTTCAGAGTCTCAACATCTTTTTTGTAATGTGGTGACGAAAACTGGATGCAGTATTCCAAGTTGTTGGATGCGGCCCATTGTTCAAGTCTGTCAATATCTTTTTGGATCCTGATCTTGTCTTCTGGGGTGTTGGCTATTCCTGCCAGCTTAGTGTCATCTGCAAATTTGAGGAGTTTCCCTTCTATTCCCTCATCTAAGTCATTTATATGAAGATATTGAGATTGTGGTCTACTTTGTTGAATGGCTTGCTGAAGTTTAAATGCACTATGTCCACAGTATTTCATTGGTCTACTAATTTAGTCACTTTGTCAAAGAATGAAATAAGATTGGTTTGGCATGATCTGTTTTTAACAAACCTGTGCTGACTTTTAGTTATTACTTTACTCATTTCTAGATGTTCACAGATCTGTTTTTTTTTTCCAGTATCTTCCCAGGTATTGATGTTAGGCTGGGCCGCTCATAAAAGCAAAGAACAGTATATAACATATTTTACAGTATGAAATCTGCAAAAAAAGGTACTCCATATTACTCCAAGGCTTGGGAGAACAGTTAGGGTTTTCAAGGTGTTCCAAAAGACATCATTGCTGCAATAATAAACTAAATTTAATATTCTCTCTGTGGTTTAAATGATCTCAGAAATCTTAAATCTTGTGCAGTCCAGTCGTGTCCAACTCAAGGAGATGGTGCTCATCTCTGATTCTCAGCCTAGGAGCATGCATTGTCTGAGAGATGCTTCTGTCATCATGTGACCAGCATGAAAATATGGAACACAGTAACCTTTCCCAGTGAAGCAATACCTATTTATCTGCTCGCATTTGCATGCTTTCAAACTGCTCAGTTGGCAGGAACTAGGGAAAAAAATGGGAGCTCATCCCATTGCATGGCACTCAGGTCTCAAATCTGGGCTGTCACCTTTCCAGCTGACAAACCTAACATCTTAACCACTAAGCCATCAAGCTGTCCCTCAGAAATCTACACTGTCCCTACTGAAATCAGAGGACTAATAACATGCTATATTCTTGGATTCAGTTTCCACTGAGAAAACAAGGTATTCCTTCTCTCCATTTTTATCTATGACAATTTATGTTAAACTCAACACCTATGCTTCAGATTTACATTTTCCCCCAATTTATCTTTTTCATTGTTTTGGTTGCCTTTGAGATATAAATAATTGCTTTTCAGGAGGTTATCAGTTTATCCTACCTTAGCTTAAGTTTGTTAGCTTAAACTATTCCAACTGTGAATATGAGTTGTAAATTTCAGCAGTTATGCTTAAGTGGCCACAATCCATTTATTTCAGTTTCAAGCAGTTTCTCATAGAAAATGAACTTTTGAATAACTTTGCAATGAGCATTCAATCTCTTTCAAACATTTAGGCATCCTTCAGATTTTATTGATTTCGAATTTAATGGCTATTTTTAATGTAATTTTTGTAAGTTGTGTAGAGTTATTTAGAATTATGATCTAAGGCTCTATAGATAAATATGCTAGAATATGTATTTTTTATTCCATTCATTCATTCACTTTTGAGCTAGTAGCCAAAGAGAAATGGTTAATGTCTCAAGAATTATTAATTCAGGATGATGGACAGCTCAAGATTAAGTCAATAAAACAATTAATTGCAGAGAGTGTGTTTTCATATGCACAATTAAGAGAATGATTTAATATAGATAAAAAGTAATAAAGATTGAACAGCATAGAGCAAAACAACAGAATATGAAAATGAACTGTACACAAATGATGAATATTTGACTGAAATCTCTCTCTTTCTCTCTCTCTCTCTCTCTCTCTCACACACACACACTCACACACACACACATACATATGTATGTATATACATAGACACACTTTTGTAGGAATTTGAAACAGAAGAGAAACAAGTTAAATATCCATGATAAAATGAGCTAAGTATATATAGATAGATCAAAGGGAGAGAATGTGAATAAAGGTACTGAAATTCACATTACGTTTTAATTTAAGCAGGAACTTTTTAAAAATAATGTAATACTGATATATGACACTAGAGAAATTATCTAACATGTATAAATGTACTTCAATTTAATGTTGGTAATGGGAAAAACATGAAGGGACAATTTACCTTGGATGGACTTATGAAAAAAATGAAACAAATGCACATTTTGATACAAAGAAATGAAATGGTAAAAAGTGAAATGGTATTTTCTGGATTTGAAGATTGAAAAAAAAAGTTTTTCTGAACTACAATTATAAAATCAATCTTAAAACTAGTAGGAAGGTTAGAGATTAAGGAGGAAAATAATCTTTTCTCATTGCCTTTGCTTTTATTCGTATTAGCCTGGTCAGAATGAGGATAAATTTATATCATTCATCTGCCTGGCAGCTTGTGCGTTTATGTGAGAAAATGTTCTTCCTCTTCTTTCTACTTGGCTCAGTCCAAAGAAAATGTCATTGGCAAATTTACAAAAGGAAAGGCAGACTAATCTAAGACTAAGTTTATTAATCATGGGGATTTGAACGCAGCAAAAATTTGGGGAATGTCATCTCTAATTATATAAACAGCTTTTTAAAGTAAGCTAATTGCTTCATGTTATAAAGTTCTCAAACTATGTCGAATGACTACAAGTTGATATAGTTCAGATGAGCAGCTTGTTACAACAATGTATTTTTCCTGATTTAAGAAAATAAGCAACTACCTAATTTATAATTAACCTTAATAGTTTTGAAAGGGAAGAAACATATTTTGATCACTTTCTCCTCTTCTACTAAACAAAAATGGTAGAAGATCTTATAGGATTAAGAACTTCAGTTAAATGGTTATTATTACTGCCATAGAGCAGTTTCAAGCACACTGTTCACAGTTCTGCTGGTTAGTACTTTTGGACTTCAGTTGCTAGTAGCTTGGGCTGGTCAATGCAATACAGTCAGCCTTTCTCCTGTCTGGTTAGAAGGCTTTCCCCAATGGACGCCACCATTCCAGAATCAGTGGAGCACCGTTCTTTCTTTTACGCCTCTCCGGGGTGACTTACACCCATTTAGGGTCCCCTGGCAGGGCAAAATTAGCCGTGGGGGTGCGTAAAATCCGCAAGCCCACAACCGGTTGCTACCTCGCAAAACCGGAAGTCTCTAAGACAATGTTTTTATAATAATACAGCAAAAAAAGCCAAAAGCAATGCATCCTACCTGATGAATATAATACTTATTGAAGCATTAAAAACATAGCAAGGTACGCTCATATAGTTATTTTTTTAAATAATCTCATACAAGGTAAGGAGCCAGATTACAAATGATTTTAAAATCAATATCCCAGATGTGCTGCTTTAGAACATTTCTTTAGAATGAAGTCTAATGGTACAGGCTCTCCAATGAAGGTTTGAGGAAGTGAATTCATGGGGCCTAAATCCTGGAACAGAAATTAGTTTTAAGCAGTAATTAAGAATATAATACCAAATTCTATTTTTAGAGAGATAGTCATTTTAAACATAGAATATTTTTTGTAATATATCTTGCAACTGCCAGATAACTTTAAGAAACTTAGACTGTACTACTAGTCTGTGACCATAATAAAAATTGATGATGACTGTACTACTTCAAGGATATTACGTTTTCTAAAATACTCAGTTGAATGCCATAGAACTTCTATGACCTTGCAAGCTATAGGGATGAAATGTATACTCTATGAATGAAAAAGAATTCTGAATAACTGAAAAATTATGCTTGGTAACACCACCTATTTGTCCAGATGTACATCTCTGTTCTTTTATTTTATTGAGCTACCTTTTACTATATTAAGTAATCATTGTTAGGAATTGTTTTTTTTTCTTTTTTTAATGTAAATCAATCAATTATGTTCAAACTGTTTATTTCTATTTGTATCAGTTTAAAGTTATTTATGCAGCCCATCTCAGTGGAAATACCTCAGTTATACTATCTGTGTATTTTCTGAAGCTATCTCAGAATCAGCATTTGACTGGCATTACAAGTATAGGCTTCCCCCCAAAACTTATAAAATGAGACACTGGATTAGTAGAGAAAAGTGGTTGTAGGATATGGTGTCAAATATTGTAACCCAAAAGCTTTGACAAATGTGCTCATAAATTTTTAGAGCCTTGTTCACTTTGTTACTGAAATGTTTTCTTCCTTGTCTCATTTTTCAGATACAGTAAAAGCATCTCTATGTATTGTTATCATATCAGACAGAAATAGAATACTTCATTGCACTACTTTTTAAAAGATTTTTTTGTCTGTGTGTGTCCAGTTTAAAAGCATGGGTATATCCTAAGGCTAAAAATCACCAGTATTGATGCAATGTAATATGTCCAACTTCATTTCTACTATTTTTTCCCTCATTTTGAATAAGGGCTTTGAATAAGATATTTCTGGTCATTTTGATCACATAGTAACAGTAATACAATGGAGACAGTTATCAGAATAATTTTAAAAAATCTGAGTGAAATTAAAATTAACAAATTAATTACTAAAAAGAGAAGAAAAATAAAAGGTGTCTGCCTTGCACTGAAAAACTATTTCATCACTGGGAAAAGCTACTGAACGGAACTGCAAAACTGCAGCTGAATAGTTACTTCTATATTTCAACCAGTGTTTGAATATGATTGCAGGCTATTAAGTAGGAATATATGGAAAGAGGCCTTCCTTTAAACTGTATGGTGCCAGATCATAATGGGCCTTCTAGATTAACACCAGCATCCTGAACTGGTATCAGAAATGATCTGAAACTAAATGAATATCAAACAAAATTGATGTTAAATTTTCATAAAACCTGGTCTCAATTAATAAACCTGCTGCAGTATATTGTACTGATTTAGGTGTTATAATGTTTTTCAAGGGCAGAGCATATATAACACATTGCAGTTCAAACATCTTGGAGCATATTAAAATACTTACGAGTGTAGTTATGATTACAAGTAATTAGTGGAACTTATAGAAACTTGTTCTACTTCAAATACAGGGTATCTTTCCTTTCCAAGTTGTCTGATATTTTCTTCCAAGTTACATCTGCAAAAAAATTAAATTCTTCTAAGTCTTGCTATTCACCTTATAGTCATACAAAAAATGATTTCACACAGGATCTTGATGGGACAAGTCTTTTTTATATAGAAATTTGAACGTAGGCAAAAATGTTTTCTCCAAATCTCACAACTGCTTCTTTTATTTGGTTTTCTCTGCAGGCCATTTCTCATATGATTTCAGAATCAGAATAGAGCTGGAAGGGACCTTGGAGGTCTTTTAGTCTAGCCTCCTGTTCAAGCAGGAGACCCTATATTATTTCAGACAAGTGGCTGTCCAGTCTCTTCTTAAAAACCTCGAGTGGTGAAGCACCCATGATTTCTGAAGGCAAGCTGTTCCACTGGTTAATTGTCCTCACTGTTAGGAAGTTTCTTCTTAATTCCAGATTGCTTCTCTCCTTGATTAGTTTCCATCCATTGTTCTTGTCTTGCTGTCTGGTGCTTTGGAAAATAAATTGACCCCCTCCTCCTTGTGGCAGCCTCTCAAATAATGGAATACTACTATCAGCTATCATTTTTTTCTCTAGACTGGCCAAATCCTGCAACCATTCTTCATATGTTTTAGTCTCTAGGCCTTTATAGAATCTTTATAGAACAATCATTTTATTTAGGTATTTAATTACCTTTTAGCCTGGCCTTTTTATTGGCCTTAAGCTTCCTAATAGCTTAAGCTTCCTAATACCATCTTAATATTTTCGGATGATTTTTTATTGAATAAACATGACAGGATATCAATTTTTAGCAGTTGTAGGTAAGTGTAAGTGCCGTCCCTTTAGACCAAATGTTCTAACCTTAATATACTACATTTCTGCAGTATATTGACACTTGAATCAAAATGATATCCCTATTGCTAGATGAAGCGATATCTATCTTCACTGAATATTCAATGTCACTTTTTTATTTGAAAACTCTTAAGTTTTCAATTCAGACTGTTCTGAATTCCTTCTTAAGAAATATTTTGCAGCAGTAGATTGATTTGGATTGTGTTTTTTTTTCCCCCTTGGACAAGGAAGAATATTTCTAAAGACTATGATCAAATCTTTTGGAGCTGCTTTGTTTATAACATATTTTTACAGATCCTGTTAACTATCATGCTTTTCAATGCTTAATTTTTATTACTTTGCTAATATTATTGTACATTCTCTTCTGTTAATTAGTATCATGATAAAATTAACTAAAATGAACTTTATCCTTTAAAATTCAGTCACTAAGCCTGAGATAATTTATCAATAGAGATTTCTTTCCTTCTTGGAGAGCTGAAAAACAGAATTTTTTGAGAGCCTTTAAAATAATCTTAAAATAATCTATTATACCTGGCACATAACACAAGGACATCCCTGAATTGTTGGCCCATGAAGGTTCCAGCTACTGCTTCAATGCAATGTGATGCTATAAATAATGATGCCATAAATTCAGTCTTAGTGAAGTCCAGATTGACAGATATACCATTTTCTCCTATAGAAAACCCCAGCAAATTTCTTTTACATCCATATTGAATGCTTGGTAGTTAATATGCAGTTTTTATACATGAACTAAAGCTGGAAATGTTCAAACTTCATAAAAATATTTCACCTTAACTTTGAATTGTGGCTTCTGAAATATCAGAGGAATCAATATAATATTGTAATGCAATCTTTCTTTAAATCTTTTATTAGAATGTGTCTGCATCCTGTACACATTTTGTACACTGATTTTTCAGAGGACAAATATTGATTAATATTTTTTATTTTTTTTAATTTTATTAATAATACAAAATTAAAAACACATTGGACATAGACATGACGTCACTGGTTCCATACATCTTCCAACATTTTACAGTAGTATTGATTAATATTCATGACATGCACATCTAGTTTTCTCAAAACTACCTTATCAGCCTTTTCACAGACCAATAGCATAAATAAAATTTTGTGCCAATATGATTTTCTAGATAACTTTTTGTTAACTAATGCAGGTGCGTACTTTTTAATTATTTTTTCATTATTTCAGGAAACAGCTCAAATAATCCTTAGATCATTGATTAGAGAGACCATACATGCTAATAATAATTTCATTCATCGCATTATATTTTTCTGTTATTTATTCTTTTGACTGAAGTGGTCTGACTAGCTTTTTATATTATATATCATATATATTATATTATATATTAAGATGTTATGTTTGTCTGGATAACATCTGGTACTTTTTCACAGTAGAAATGAAGAAGAAAAAGAAAGTATATCTTATATTAATTAAGATTTTAAAAAATTAAATTGAAAATAGTCTGTCTCATAATGGGATTTTAGGGAAATAGATCACATTAACAAGGTGGCAGGCTGAGTTCCCTCTGGTAAGAAGAGTAATCTGAAAATACTTTAATAAATATGAATGGTTTTCAATTATTGAAGATGCCTTGTTCTAGTTTTAAGAGGGAAAAATATCTTATCAATGCTTACCCAAACTCTTATTTTCTTGGGTTTTAGCTACCAAATGTCTGATAAATTTCTTCCATTTTAATCATTCCATTTTTCATAAAGAAAAGCAATTTTTAAACAATAAAAATTGTTCAAGTGATATGATATTATTAATACTGCCCACCTCCACTCCTCTGCCCAGGAGGTAAGAAAAAAAAACCTAATACTTTCCTCCCTGTCGATAGTTTTTAGAATTCGCTACAATCTTTATAACAGGTTTTATAAAAAAGAGAACCATTCAGAGGATGTTGAGGATCATTCTCTTGCTTAGTTCTCTCGGTGTCTGCTGCTACCTCACTCCTGATCTTTGATGCAATATATTTTCTCAGTTAGTGTAGGTTTAAGATATCCTGTTACTGGACACTTAACATCAAAAACGTCATCAAAAAAGCACAACAATAAATGCTCTTCCTGTGCCAACTCAGAAAGCTCAGACTACCCAAGGAGCTGCTGATACAGTTCCACAAAGGACTTATTGAGTCTGTCATTTGCACCTCTAAAACTGTCTGGTTTGGCATAGCAGCCAAACAAGACAGACACAGACTTCAGCAGATAGTTAGGACTGTAGAAAAAACAATTGCCATCAGCCTGCCTTCTATTGAAGACCTGAATACTACATGAGCCAGAAAGAGGGCTGTGAAAATATCTACAGACCCTACACATTCTGGACATAAACTGTTTCAAGTTTTCCCTCAAGACGACACTATAGGGCATTGCATGCCAAAACAACTACACATACAAACAGTTTTGTCTCCCATACCATCACTCTGCCAAACAGCTAATTCCCACAACACTATTTTATGCCCTGGGATGTCAAGCCATCTAATAGGGCCTTATGATTATTATCCTTCTCATCTTTCCTATTACCTACTGCCTTAGCTTCTTATGACTATAACTTTGTATCTTATGATTTATGTTGATTGCTTATTTAGTATCCTATGATTATCACTGACTGTTGTATCTTATGATTTTTGATAATTGCACTTTATGATTATGATCGTGATTTGTCATTTGTTGCTTGTATAAACACTGAGAGCTTATGCACCAGAGACAAATTCCTTGTGTGTCCAATCACACTTGGCCAATAAGGAATTCTATTATTCTATTATTCTATAGAATTCTATTCTATTATTCACAAGATGAATAAATTCCTTATATTATATGATCTTCCCTACATCTTTATTCAGCTGTTCTCCAAAGTTCACCCATTTAGCATTCTTAAAATTAAAATATCTGAGAAAGAGTAACACCATTGTTAAGCAATCATGGAAGTGCTGCAAAGCTGTAAATGTGAAAAACTGTCGTAAGTCACTTTTTCAGTGCTGTTGTAAATGTGAACTGTCACTAAACAAACTGCTATAAGTCGAAGATATCTGTAATGTATTGCTTTAAAATACAGCTAGTCCTCAATTCACAACCACAACTGAGTCCAAAATTTCTGTTGCTTAGCAACAAAAATGTTACATGAGTTTTGCCCCATTTTACAACCATTCTTGCCACAGTTGTTAAGTCAGTCCTCTCAATTGTTAAGTTAGTAACACTATTGTTAAGTGAATCTGGTCTCCCCATTGACTTTGCTTGCCAAAATATGGACACTACAACCGTCATAACTATAAATCATTAAATATGCCTTGGGCAACATAAATAAAGCTAGTTCATAATAATTAGGGGAAATATAACATTTAATAAGAAAACTTCAGGTTGAAATAGGAATTCAACTTTTAAATTTATTTCATACTAGTATGAATTATTTTCTGGAATCATTGATCTCTACAACATAGCCACCAAATAGTGAAAAAAGAAACCTCTAATTTGCATAAACCATCTCCAGTTTTTCAATGAATTATCCATTTTAACTGTACAGACTGGAATCATATACTACTGATAAAATATATTTTCACTGAATAATATATTCTGAGTAAAGAAAATATTGAGAAATTGAATTTGGGTCAGTCACCAGGACCAGAAATTTACTCTTCTGAGCCTTTGGACTCATGCTGGAACCCATCTTCAGGGAATCAGCAGCTCTAACCCATCACCTCCTTTTAGCATATTCGCGATCTCCACTTTCATTTTTCCAGCCAGAGGCATTTGACCACCTCTCTGCACTCTTCCTAGCTCTTGCTGGTTAGCAGCTTTTCTCCACATCCGCCACTTCTCTTTGTCCTAGTTCACAGAGGGATTCTATGTTTTCCACTATGCCAATCCCAGGACCATGAGTTCAGTCATCCCAGAGACCACAATGAATCTAATAGTTTCTGTGTGGGTCCTTGCTTTGAGCCTCATTGGCTAGGTCAGGCAGGTAGCTGGTATACCCCCTGTTATTGACCCATCCATGGGTCATCTTAGTTTCCTCAGCCTCAACCCAGTCCCTCCACCACCTGGGGGCTGACTATGTACCAGGTGCACCACAAATCCAGCAATGCTGTGATAGTTCCCCTCACCCATAAGTAGGGCACCCTGATCCTGACCTTGTCTTTCATAGCGGTGATGTTGCCACTTACTATCGGGCTGACCTCCCCTTCACTGTCACTCTTGTAGAAGATTGGACTTGCTTGGGTCAGAGTTCCCTCTTTCTCACTGGACTTGGGAGAGAACTCCATGACCTGCTGCCCTATACATGTTTACTCCTTCAGTTTTGCTGGGGGCCTCTGATTGGCAGGTGGAGGAGCAGATGCTGGCCATAGAACAAGGCACTCGGTGCTCGATTGTCCTCTTTTATCACAACAGAAACAAGCTCCCTGGCTGTTTACCACATAGGTAAACCCCTGTTTCATCCCTGGACTGCCCACAGGTCATTGTCTACCAATCCCACACAGTATTTTTGTTTTGGGAAAACAATCTGCTCTGGCTGGCAGCTCCAAGAACTTGGCCTTGGTTGTTGTCTCCTCTCCAGTGGCAGATGGCTCTCATGCATTCCTAGTCTCTCCACATGCTAGGAATTTACTATCCCCCCTCCCATTTCTGTTTGACAAACTGCAAGCTGAAGGTTGAAGTAAGAAATGAAGAAAGTGAGTCAACTTTGGCACAGTGCCATTTTAGAGAATTGATGAATGGTTGAACAAGGTATTTTTATTCCTTTCCATTTAATCATCATTATATTTATAATCATGATCCATTTGATTTGTATGGCTGTACATCTCATCTAAGTGACAATCTAAACTACGCGTTACTTGCTTTGTTAAAAAAACCAAAAGCATTTAGTGTCAGAGAATATATTGATGTATATTTCTATTTATCATACACACATCAATTAGCGTTATTTACACAGCTCTGTCAAAACTTAATAACAAAATTGTAGCGATCTTTTGTGCCAAAATAATGCAAACTGTGTGCTAATATTTCATGATTAAACATTTTACTTTTTGAAGCCTTTTATCTCATCCCCAAGCAATTAGTAATAGTACAACAGATGCAAAAAGAAATAAGTGGTTCAAAACAAATTATTTCCTGTGTGGCAAAATAGACTACAGTAGAACTATTTTTCATTGAAACAATTAATGTAAAATCCTATTACTAAAACCAGGTGGAACATAAAAAAGCATCCTTTCTGTTAGACCTCACACAGTACTCAGAGCGATGCAAAAGAGATATCTATTTTTTAAAAAACATATACTCCACTTAGGGATTGTAAGTAATTACCAGTTTGTGCCATAGCCATTGTTGCAGCTGAAGTTTAGTTTGGCTCTGGTGGGCAAGAATTCCTTAATTAATGTACAACCCCGTGTAGCCATCTAAGTGATTTGAAGATTTCATGAGTAATAATAATGAATCACTTTCTAGAGCAGGGGTTCTCAACCTTGGCAACTTTAAGACTTGTAGACTTCAACTCCCAGTCAGCTTTGCTGGCTGAGGAATTCTGGGAATTGAAGCCCACAAGTCTTAAAGTTGCCAAGGTTGAGAACCCCTGCTCTAGAATATGCATAAAGAAATTTCAGTTTATTACAAGGTCAAGTTATCTGGGCTCTGTGTTGTTAAGCAAGCCAAAGAATGAAATATTTATTTAATTATTTATTTTTATTTATAAAATTTATTGGCCACCCATTTTGCTATAGGGTAACTCTGGATGGCTTACGGTTACATATACAATTAAAACATAAACAGTTTAAATCAGACATTAAAACCAAGGACAAATGGAGAGGGAGGACGTGAGATCTGTTATTAATCAACTACCTCCATTGCACTGTTCTCCCACTGGTGCCTGAAGCCGACTGGCACAGCCACCTCTTTAGGCTCTTAAAAAAAGATACAAGGGTTGAGGCCAACCTCATATCATGGGGCAAGATGTTCCAGAGGCAAGAGCAACAGCAAAGAAGTCTCTCCTCCTGAAATAATCGGGCTGATAATACCCGCAGCATGCCTCCTCTATTGGCAGGAGTGATATGCGCCAATCCCAGTGGGATGAGATGGTCCCTCAAGTAACCTGGACCAATTTCATGCAGAGCATTAAAGGTGATCACCAACATCTTGAATTACACCCAGAAGCAGATTAGCAACCAATGCAGGTCGCAGAGCACTGGTGTTGCAGGAGCCATTCTAGGCCTCCCCCCAAACTACTTGCACTACTGCACTCTGTACCAGGTGTAGCTTCTGAATGCTCTTCAAGGGTAGACCCATGGAGAGCACATTACAATAATCTAGCCATGAGATGACTAGGGACTGATCAACTGAGGATAGATAGATAGATAGATAGATAGATAGATAGATAGATAGATAGATAGATAGATAGATATTCCTTATGAAACTACCTATATAAAGAGATTAATGAGTAAATTTATTTCTTCTGTATTGTTTCCATCCAATGAAATCAATCAATAAATTCTATAGTACATGGATTCCAAAATAATTAATTTAGTACTATGTATTACTTCCATAATGAAATTATATTAACATAGAGTCTATTATTCACCTTTTTATGATATTTTTGTATGGCAGTAATATTCACAAATATCTTCTAAAAATGATTTCCTTCCTACAGAAATTATGTAATTGCATAACACACATACAAGTAGTTTTTAAATTAAGCCCAGTCATAAGTCAAAAGTCAAAAGTCAAAGCATCACATTATTAGTCACAATTTTTTTTGTGACGGTCATTAAGCAAATGCCATGGTCACTAAGCATTATTTTTATTTGTCTTTTTACCAGATATCAATAGCTGGTAAGAAAAGCATCCACCAATTATTCTTCTTAAGGTTATGCTGGAAGTGGGAAGGAGACAGTGAATTTTAGTAGGTGGCTAGACTAGTGGAATTAGCAGTTGTGTTCAAAGGTTTTAAAGTAGATATATTTTAGAATACTGCAATGTATTAGTACCACTAATCCCTTGTTTGAAAATAATTTTCAAATGATTATTTTCAAACCTGCGGTGTGAAAGAGAAAAGAGCAGTAGAGAGAGAAAACACTCTTTGTAAGCCTTGATTAAAAATGAGTACCAAATGGTGGTTAGAAAACCTTTGGAAAGTTACTTTGAAAAAAGCCCCAGTTATTTTGGACATGTAGAGCCATTGCTTAAGAGAAAAAGAAGAAGTGGTGCCTTCTTTGATGTTGTTTTGAATACCACTATGCCTGAAAGAGACAAATGGCTCCAGACTGTTAACAGTTATAGCCACTGAAAATGAATAAATGCAGCCACACAAAAACAATCATCACCAATTGAAAATCAGCCTGTTTGATTTGTTTACTGGACTATAACTTTTAACAATGCCATCCAAATAAGTTATTGTCAAGAGAAAGTTTTTTTTAACATTCTAAGAAGAAAAGGTTTCAGCAGTGAAACATTTCCTGGTCTAGAGGGCTAAATTTTCTTATAATCTGAAACATGCAATCTTATTATACACACTCAATGGAGCTTTCTTATTAATTCAGAAACCTTTCTGAGGCTCATTTTCCCATTCCTCACATCTGTCCCTGTGAAAACTAAGCATCTGGTCTTTCATTCAGCTCAAGCCAAAATGATTATGGAGGTCAGTGTCACCAACCAGCAAGGTAACGCTCAGCAATATGAGTTACAAATTTCAGCCTCTGTGTCATCAGCAGTATTGCCAAGGAGGTGTTGTATATAATTAGATGTTGTATATAATTTATCTAGGAAAGAATACATGCTACTTTCAAAGTGGGCTGGGGATGAGATGAAGGTTGACATATTATTGAAAACACAACAGTTTCCAAAGCTTCATCATCCCCTAGTTGCAGATATGATAAATACTGTATTTTAATGGGCTTTTTTTGAAAAATATAAAAATGTGTAGGAGATACAGTCTTATAGAGCCATCACACAAAATGAAGTATTGTGATTGGTGGACATCCTGCTTAATTCTTCTAGTCAGCAAGCTTTTGAGCTGGTTTGATATATGAATTAGTGGAAATAACTGTTTTTTCATAGAATAAGAAAAAGTACCAGTTTTGTTACTACTGGTACTATTACATTACTGATCTCTAAGACTGGATTAATACAGACAGAGATATACAAGCACTGGAGTTACTTTCCAGTTCTTTGTGTAACAGTTATACTTCCATATCAAAAACTATGTAGACTCAGTTATTCTTATTTTTACTGCAAGAGGTATGCTAATATATGTATGTACCAATGAGTGACTTTTCAGTAAAAATGTGATTATTTAACACAATAGAATAACAAAAAGATTTGGAAGCTGTTACTACAATCCATATGCAGAATTTGTATTACGTGATATGAGCTAAAGAGAAGCTTGAAAGCTTAGTTGAGAAATTGTTTATTTTTAATCATGTATTCACTGTTCACCTTGCTTCACTGATTCACTAGCATTGAGAGTTGATTTTAATGTAATCTGATTGGATCTTCTTCCTCTTTCAGTTATTTTCATTTGCGTTTGTCTTTACCAGGTTAAGAAAACTTAGGTTATACTGTTGTATCTTTCAGCTTCATTTTAATTATAACATTATTGTGTGCATAATATATTTATAATATTATAGCTTCAGTTTTAATTATAACATATTGTGTAAGTAATGTGTTTAAAATTTGCTACATGACATTAGTATTGATGAACTAGGCATTGGCCTATAAAAATTTATGCTGCAGTGTTTTGGAAGCTAATGGAAAAAAAATAAATGTACTTCTATTAAAAAAAAATATGCACATATCCTCACCCAATAGTGACATTTCTGCTCCATTTCCATTTATCATATGCAGAACTAGGATAAAATTGGGAGTAATTTTGTTATGAAGTTACTAATATAAATTCTAGCTAAAAATAATAAAATTTAAGATTTCATGGTGTGTATTTTTTGCTTTATAACTATTGCATATGACTGATAACTGGCTTTCATTATCAAAATTATGTTAATCAACCAAATAAGATTGTTATCTTCTTCCACTAAGTTCATTTTAACTAGTTATTTATCTTAGTAACATTTTAATAAATCATGTGCTTGTCTAAAATATACTACATGGTCTCCTAATTATTATGCTAATAACATTATGTAGATCTATCATTCTTTTCTTCAAGGCAAGATATTAACAAAGTAGATTTTAGGAGACAATATGCCACAGTAGTATAAATAGCACAATTCTGAATTTAAAGAAAAGCTGAAGCCATTGTTTATTCCAATTAGCTAAGAACAATTGCTCAAATATTTATTGACAATATAAGAAGTCTTCAAAGCAGCCATTTCTATAAAAGAATGTGTATTTAATCACTGTGAAATATTCCTTGAAACTGTAATATTTTTATGCCAAGAGACTGCATATATTAAAAAATAAAATTAAGCTATGATTGTTGTATTCTTCTAGTTAGTAGAGCAGTGTTGCACAATGATGTAATATTTACAAGCCATCCTAAAATACATAAGAAAGCATCTTTATGGGAAGTCTGCTAGTATGGCCCTAATCCATGGAAAGGATTTCCTCGAATTTAATGTAAATTTATTTCCAAATAATTGTCCTTTGGATAGTAACTTCTATACAAGGAGGAACGGTTACATTTTTATTCCTGCTAAAGCATTAAAATACATTTAATTTCATTCTATTTTTTTTTTCAGTGCTGGATTAGATATATTGCAAGTCACCCAAAGCTTGGAATAAGCCAAAATAGTAATTTGTGTGGTCAGCCATCCAGAAGCTTTTTTCATCACATAGCTGGTAGAAAATATTTTCTCCTTTTCATTTGACAGGGCATTGAAAAGTCAGGAATGAATACAGCCTACTGATGAACAAAAGAGACTTTTTTCAGTTTTAATATGCTGCGAATTGCTATTTTCCACTGCTTTCTGCTGACATAAGATGATGAAATACAAACATGATGTAACATTGTGCAATTCCTTTGATAACAATTTGGCTGTTACTCAGAATTCTAAACTGTTTATGACACAAGAAAAGTATTTTTGCTAATTCTTGAGCTTCAGCAATTAAAACCAATTTCAGATATTTTAAAAAGATAGATATATCCAGGGCTTTTTTTCTCATAGAACGCCTAGAATAGAGTTCCGGCACCTTTTTTGGATGGAACCTTGTAGGGTAGGCAAGGCGGGTTGCATGACATGTGTGAGTTCCGGCACCTTTTTTTTTTTGAAAAAAAGCACTGGATATATATATATATATATATATATATATATATATATATATATATAGTAAAGAAATAAAATGAACACCAGGGTAATAAAAACTATAAAAGTTTTAAATTAATTAAAACTATAAAAGTTTAATTAAAAGCGCCAAGCTTTCGCTGTCACCTGCCGGCATCTTCAGGGCTAGCGCGCCAGTGAATGAGAAAGTCCTTTATAGGCGTGTCAAGGTTTGCGCCCGGCTCCTTGACCTCGTTATCGGGCCTGATTGATTCAATTGCGTACGGTTAACCTGTTTTTCCTTTCTCTTTTTGGTTGCATTTCTATCTTCATCCATCCTTATTTCTCTCAACCTTGGGGTGGTTAGGTGGCAACTCCAGTTGTTTCGGTTGTCTTTGCATTCTAATCCCCCCCCAGGTTCAGGTGGTAGTGCACATTCCACGTTCCTTTCACAGCCATATCCTACCCAATTGTTCCTTTTAAAGTAACTTTCCTTTTTAGTCCCAATACTTTCATTTTTAGTGCGCCCGTCATCCGGATGGTCTTGCGGGCTGTTACGAGTCAAATATGGCGTGGGGGGGTGTTCAGCAAGGTGGAGGGGTCGTTTCCTGGTCATCGCCTTGACACGCCTATAAAGGACTTCCTCATTCACTGGCGCGCTAGCCCTGAAGATGCCGGCAGGTGCGGGGAAAGCTTGGCGCTTTTAATTAAACTTTTATAGTTTTAATTAATTTAAAACTTTTATAGTTTTTATTACCCTGGTGTTCATTTTATTTCTTTACTATGTATACTCCCAGGGTTCATATTTTTAACCTTTTTAACCATATATATATATATATATATATATATATATATATATTCAATAATGATGGTGAAAATGCGACTCCCGGGCATAATTATAAATGGAATGAATAAAGCGCGTTCACCAGGAGAGTTTAAAGTTAAAATACTTCAATTAAAGTATTTTACTATATTAAAAGTTTGCCAAGCTTTCGTTGGGAAAACTCCCCAACATCTTCAGGGCTGAGAGACCGTTTCTAACAAGGTGATTCAAACGGGTTCCATAGACGTCTGCACGTGGTTCCTAGACTGTGCTAGCATTCCCTGCTGAACAGCTGATAGGTGGGAGGGGGAATCAGAGTAAAGATTTCTTCTGTCGTTCTCTCGAGCACTTTTGTTCACATTTCCGTCGACCTCAGGGGGTATTGTTAAAGTTATGTTCCGCCCTCTCCCGGCAGTATTGGCTCTCGTTGCAGTGGGGGGATTTAGTTTGATGTCATTGTGTATCCTACCATGGAGGCGGGGCTTCATCGGCTGCAATTTAACATCTTTCCTCTGCTGCGTGCTCCCGTATTTATTTTCGCTCGCATGTACAAGCATCAACTGGATGTGGTATTTTTCAATGTTTGAATCATCCTCCTCCATCATGGTGTCCCCCATGCTCATCTTCCCTCGTAGATCAATATTCAAGTTAAATCCCCCCCATTTCTGTGAGCAAAAATCTGTTGGTATTTGGGCAGATTCCCCGCTCATGTTACTTTCCCTTTTATCAAGCGAACGGGTCGTCATCACATGTTTTTTCTCCCCTCTCTGTATGGGATATCCACCTTTATTATTATTATGGGTAGTGCTAAAGAACCACTAAATTTAGCACTACCCATAATAATAATAAAGGTGGATATCCCATACAGAGAGGGGAGAAAAAACATGTGATGACGACCCGTTCGCTTGATAAAAGGGAAAGTAACATGAGCGGGGAATCTGCCCAAATACCAACAGACTTTTGCTCACAGAAATGGGGGGGATTTAACTTGAATATTGACCTACGAGGGAAGATGAGCATGGGGGACACCATGATGGAGGAGGATGATTCAAACATTGAAAAATACCACATCCAGTTGATGCTTGTACATGCGAGCGAAGATAAATACGGGAGCACGCAGCAGAGGAAAGATGTTAAATTGCAGCCGATGAAGCCCCGCCTCCATGGTAGGATACACAATGACATCAAACTAAATCCCCCCACTGCAACGAGAGCCAGTACTGCCGGGAGAGGGCGGAACATAACTTTAACAATACCCCCTGAGGTCGACGGAAATGTGAACAAAAGTGCTCGAGAGAACGACGGAAGAAATCTTTACTCCGATTCCCCCTCCCACCTATCAGCTGTTCAGCAGGGAATGCTAGCACAGTCTAGGAACCACGCGCAGACGTCTATGGAACCCGTTTGAATCACCTTGTTAGAAACGGTCTCTCAGCCCTGAAGATGTTGGGGAGTTTTCCCAACGAAAGCTTGGCAACCTTTTAATATAGTAAAATACTTTAATTAAAGTATTTTAACTTTAAACTCTCCTGGTGAACGCGCTTTATTCATTTCATTTATATATATATATATATATATATATATATATATATATATATATATATATATATATATATGTATGAAAACCAGTGTGATATAGTTCTAGTCATTCTTAGCCTGGCTATGAGTTTGGGCCAGTATTTCTCTCTCAGCCCTAGACTAGGAAATTAAAAAAGTCTATCTATCAACATGTACTGGACCAGCAGGTTAGATTATGGTCAATAATCTTCAGTAAAAAGGCCTTTTTCATAAAGTAGTTTGACAGAGAGACCCTGGCAGATAGATAGATAGATAGATAGATAGATAGATAGATAGATAGATAGATAGATAGATAGATAGATAGATAGATAGATAGCCGGATGGATGGATGGATAGATAGATAGATAGATAGATAGATAGATAGATAGATAGATAGATAGATAGATAGATAGATAATATATACAAGACTATTATATACCAAGTGCCTGAATTAACAAATCACTTCCTGCCTGAGCAGGAGGTTGGACTAGAAGACCTCCCAAGGTCCCTTAGAACTCTGTTATTTGTTATTCTGTTTTGTAATTACTGTACCATATAATTATTGTACAGTAAACTATTGATTTTTATATTATAGAGCATACTATTATGATCATAAAGCATGGAAAGAAATTACACTATATAGATTAATATCCCATGGTAACCTCTTTCCTCCCCATATATATAATGAATAGGAGCTAGAAATCTCCATAAGTAAAAAATAAATACACTTAATGTCTTTAAAATGTTTATAAGTATCTTACTTTTATAAATGAAATCCATAGAATATAACGCAATAATACAATTCATCAATTTTCTCCTTGAATACTATTTTGCTTAATTAATTTTGCTGTGCCAAGTGATAGAGAAAATCTGCTATATTAAATTGAACAGGCTTAGTTTAAACATTTCCTTTCATTAAACAGAGTTTGACTGGCAATGTAACATAATTCATTTGCATTGTTCTCCTGATTTAGAGCCTGAGTAGGACTTAACTAATGTGGCTGTGACAAAAAATATAGCAGTATGAAATATCTGAATATGTTCTTCAGATCTAAGTAGAAATTAAGGAACTGTAACATTAGACTGCAGGTGGAGGAAGTCATTTCTGGTATCATTAACACTAGCCTGAACCATCAATTAACTCTGATGATACAAGATGATCTATACCTCTTTATGTGATAAAGGCTCAATATCTAATAATTTTAAAAAAAGAGGTAGAGGTTCTGCAGGGAAGAAATCCAATGTGGCACTATTGCAATTTGTGATTAGAGTTATTAAAATCAGTAATTATAACTTAAATGCTAGAAATTGTTGTGAAAATTATTTCAAAGTGTCTTTGTTTGAAAATACATTTTATTAGAAGAAGTAGAAAGAAGAAATAGTACAAAAATGTAATGCCATTTGTGGGAAGAATTGTGTGGCATTGGCAGCTTTTGTCTTTTGATATTATGTGTGTCTGTATGAAACACTGAGCTATAAGCTACCTAACTACGTTTTATTGTAATATCTTATGTGAACATAACCTATGTGGTTACTTAATGACTCAGTGTATTGTGCACAACCAGAATAAGCAGCATTGAGAAAACATGGTTAAATTAGCTATTGTTAAATATAGTATATATAGAGAGGCAATGTTGTTTTTTCTTCTGTTTTTTGTTTTGGTTGTTCTAGTAGAGAAAAATTCTCTTTGCTATATCATCAACTTTTCTGAAAACCGAAAGACAAAAAAAAGAGCAGTGTGGAAAAAAATAATGTTTCTCTTACCCCATTTTGATTTTTGAAAGATCACAAAAGTGAGAAAACATCGAGTTTAATTTTCTATGATACTCTGAGTGGCTTAAAATAATTATTCCTTTTTTTTTTTTTTTGCCCTACATTTATTTGGACAATAACCAGAAAATCTTGAAGAAAGTCTTGGAGAATTTAACCTAATGTTAATCAGAGTCTTTGTAGTAATTAAAAGTGTGAAATGAGAAAGGCTGTTAGTTTGTCCTATGAACCACCCACTAGGATCAATAGTATCATCAAGTGTGATTTGAAAACCATATTTGATTAAAATAGAAGTGGAAGTGGTAACTTTGATGGTATCTCCCAATTTTTGGTGTGATCCTGATTTTCTTTAGAATTGGTTTCTAGGTCTGAAGAAACATCCCCAGGGAAGGGGAAACTCTGGAAATCAACATTTTGTTCCCTGGATGGCTGGATACTTTTGGAAAGCTTCTTGAAGAAGCAAATCAGGTGAATCGGTTGGGGCGGGACAACCAAGAAGCAAGCTGGTGAAGAAGATCGAACCAGATGGTCCACTTGGAATTGGGAAAAAGGAAGGCTGGGAAGAGAAAGCCCTGAAAGTTACCATAACCCAGGGGGGAGGTAAAAAAAAAAAAGCAAAGAAGAAGAATCCAGAGGCTGCCCCCCCCCAGACAAAGACACAGAGAGAGAAGAACTGGGATCTATGGAAGCTATAATGGAGTATGTAAAGAAAACCCTTGATGATTTTAAAATGCAAATGAAAGGGGACCATGAATCCAAGTTGGAGGGAGAGTTGGAGGAGGAGGAATCCGAGGAGGGAAAGTTGGAGACTCAAGAGGCAGGAGCTGCTGGAGCCCAAGGTGCAGCACAACCCCAAGGACACCGACCACAAGCTGCCAGATCCAGACCCCCCCAGCCAGAAGAAGTGAAGCCGATTCCAATCGGGGCAAAGTTTGATGGAGACTCCAAAAGGCTGGAGTATTTCCTGGTGCAGGTATTTACTTACATGCAAATCTATGGGAGAAGGTAGGTGTGGTCGTTTTGGTGCTGGAAGGGGCAGCGGCTGATTGGATGGCGACTCTTTATAACTGCAATGCCCCCGAGCTGAGAAACTTCAACCCTTTTATGGCTGCACTCCAGAGGCATTTTGAAGACTGTCTGGCAGACAAGAAAGCTCAGAAGCACATAAAAATCATGAAACAAGGGAGAATACACTGAAGAATTCAGAGAACTGGCTAGCCACCTTCGTTGGCCAGAGGAGATCCTGGTGAGCTGTTTCCAGGATGGGCTTAATGAGGAGCTATATAATGCTTGTGTGGCTCAGGGAGCCCCGAGGTGATTTTATGACTGGTGCCTGCTAGACGAAGAGGTGGAAATCGACCAACACAAACACCTACACTGCCCGGTGAGGCAAAGTTTCAAGCTGCAGCCAGAGAAATGAGGAGACTTCTCTTCTCTTCTTCGCAAGACCTGCTCTCTCCCCCCTGCCTCACAGCACAGCATGTTTCAAATGTGGAAAGGAGTGGCATCGCACCACTGATTGTGCAGCAAGATGCCTGCTAAGAAAGGGGATTGCCTGCTGGCTGGGAAGCCCTGCCCCTGAGCCAGAGAAACTGCCTTGAAGTCTGTGGAGGCTGAGGAGCTCCCTTGGGACTGCAGTCCGGTAGATAGGGCTCCAGCCCCACAAGCTGCTGACCCTGGAGAAATGGAGGACAATGATGAGGACAACCCACTGGTGAGAGAGCCAATTGACCCCATAACAGTGCCCCTAGAACTGTCCATTCCTGGCACTGGAAAGAGAGTAAAACTAGCTGCCCTTTTGGACTCAGAGTGTACCCGATGTATTGTGAGCCCAGAACTAGTGGGACAGATGGGAATACTCTTCAGGAGATTAAAGACTCCCATTATGTTTTGTCAGCTGGATGGATCCATTGCAGGAGAGGTGCCTGCTAGTTTTGCCATCTGACCCTTACGCATCGACCTAGGGAACCACATAGAGACTTTAGCTTTTATTGTGGCTCCTGGAATAGATTGGCCATTAGTCCTGGGGCTGATATGGCTAAAGAAATGGAATCCTGTAGTTAACTGGAGGGGGTGGCAACTCAAATTTGCCGATGAGGAAGCCCTTCCCATAGCTAAAGAAACTGACAGGAGATGTGGATTATGTCGTGATTTTGCTTCCGCCCTTAATGAGTTGGAGCTGCAAAGCCTTCCAATGGAATACTGAGATTTAGCTGAGGTGTTCAGTGAACAGAAGGTGGATGAACTTCCCCCTCACCACCCCACAGACTATGTTATTGAGATCATCTCACCAAAACCTAAAACATACTCAATGGCTTCTAGAGAATTGAATGAACTGGGAAAGTTTATAAGAAAAATTTACAAAGGGATTTTATTGAGCCAGCTAAAACTCGAGTAGTTGCCTCAGTCCTGTTTTGGGGAAAGAAAGATGGATCTCTTCATCTCTGCATGGACTATCGAAGTGTGTGTGGAGAACATGAACCCCCTACCTTTAATGAAGGACATGTTAGCACACCTGTCAAAAGGGAAAATCTTCTCAAAACTGGACCTGAGGGAAACTTACTACTGCATAAGGATTAGAAAGGGAGATGAATGGGAAATGGCTTTTAACTGCCATTAGGATGTTTCCAATTCAAAGTACTTCCGTTTGGACAGCAGGAGGCACCTGCTGTCTTTATGCAATTGATAAATGATGTGTTGAGGGATCACCTGTATAAAGGGGTTCTGGTCTACCTGGATGATATCCTCATCTACACTGAAATGAAAGATGAACATATTAAATTGGTCGGAACTGTTTTGAAAAAATTACGCTCTGAAAAACTGTTCGCCAATCTATCTAAGTGTGAATTTCACAAAGAGAGTATTGATTACCTGGGATATCACATATCCCATGGGAGGATAGAAATGGATCCAGGAAAGGTGAAAGCAGCGCTGGACTGGGCTACCCCAAGAACCAGGAAACAACTCCAAAGTTTCCTGGGGTTTGCCAATTTTTATAGACAATTCATTCCATTGTTTCCTCAGATTGCCCTCCCTATCACCAATCTGTTAAAAACCAAAGGGGAGGAGATAAAGTAAAACCTAGCCAGCCATTAAAATGACTGTCAAGCAGCATTTGAAAAATATAAAAAGTTATTCTCCATGGAGCCTGTCCTGAAGCATCCAGATCCAGACCAGCAATTCATCATCCAAGCTGATGCCAGTGATATAACTGTGGGGCTGTTCTCTTACAAAGGAAGGGAGGTTACAACCTTGTGCATACACCTCTAAGAAACTGTCAGACATGGAACAGAGATGGGCAGCATGGGAAAAATAAGCCTATGCAATAAGATGGGATTTGCTTACTAGGAGACAACTAGCTTTTGTATATTTGCCTTCTGTTTTAAAAGAAGCTCCTCTTGACCACAGCTTGCTTTCTACTTTTTATTGAAACATCATCATCTCTGAAGTCTGTGATTTTAAAATGGCAAGAAGGGGAGGAGTTGTTGTAACCAAGCCAGAGTAAGGAAGATGGAAACTATTTTGGAAACTACTTCAGAAATTTTTGGATTTAGATCTTCTAGAGGATTTTATTATTTCTAAGATGACTCTGCTGAATTTTTTTTGTTTTAGAACAAAGTCTGTTTAAACGGTACTCTAAGAGCAGGGGATGGGGGAAAGCTCTATTTTTACTTGCATCTGATTGGAAAAGGTGTGTGTAATGGGACACTTGATTACATGAAGGGACACAGAACCTGAACTTAGTTGCAACCTATATTGTACAGGTGATGCTCGACCATGCAAGGCAGCCAAACCCCATAATATCACTAACATAACTAAATTAATGGAATTAATATTTTTAATCTTTAAATTTTATAATTTTGGATAATGGTTATGTGGAAGAAAGTAGAGAGAAGACCATCAGACAACTTGAATCCCTAAGAGCTATTTTGGAAAAATATACAACTAAAACAGATGAAGGAATCCAGGCAATAGGAACAAAGCTTGAATTAAACATTGATACACTTTCAAAGGAACTCTGCAACAAGATACATCACTTAACTGAAAACGTTAAAGAGATAAAAGTGTAAATTTTTTGGAGTATGACTCAGAAAAGAATGATGTCCAGTATGAAGTTGATTTGGATGAGAAGGCTGTCCTGGAATTACAGTTCAAGCAACTCCAGTTAAGATTCTGAGCAGTTCCCAAATTGTTTGAAGAGGATATTAGATCAAGAATAATTAAATCTTTGGCTCAATTAATTAATTGAGAAGAAAAGAAATTGGATATTGAAGTCAATAAAATATATAGAATAAACTCTATATTTGCCACCATGAAAAAATTACCAAAAGATGTTTTAGTCTTTAGGTAAGATGAGAAAGTAACAGGTATAAATATCAAAAAGGAAGTTTATAAACTGAGAGCGTAACTATGAATTAGTTATGTTTTTGCAAGACCTGAAACTAATATAGAATATTTGATGAAGAAACTAAATGATTTTGGAACCTTAGCAGCTTTAAGATAAATAAACAGAAAACAACAAGACGTCAGAATCCAATTATATTTCATCTTTAATCATCAAACATAGAAAACCCCAATTCTGCCTTCTCTGGATTCTGCCATAAGAGGGAGAGAAGGGGGAGAACAAAGGGGCTTTATGGCCCTCACTTCCTTCAGTATACTTCTAAGGAATTGAATGTGTTTATTGCAACCTCAAAGAGTTTGAACCTTACCATAACAAAGAGGGCTATTTACCTTTCATGTAGTTTATCTGAAGTCTCCATCCAGACGGAAGAAAGGAACAAAGGGGTGGAATTGTGATGCCTGAAACTATCACTGGAAGGGGGGGTGATTGGGTGGGACTGCTGGGGAACCCCTTAAAACCTTGAATGGGAGAGCTTGGACCCCAAGTCCTGTCTAGCACACCTGCAACCACTTCTTCTTAATAAAGGATTCCTGTTGGAAGAATTATTCCAAGAGTTCTGTCTTCTTAAGATGCAAAGTGGGGTGGGTCCTTACATTAGACAGGACTTGCAAAATTAATCCACCTGGAAGGGAGACCCTTGCCGGGGGATTTTGCAAAAATTTACCATGTCAGACAATGGAGCAAGAGAGGGGGGAAACTCCCTGGAAAGAGAGCCGCTGACCCAGTTGGAACCTTGCCAGATGTTGGGATCCGAGAGGTCAGATTCCTCAGGAGAAGAAGTGGTGGAGACACAGGACCACAAGCCTCGCTGGTCGATGGGCGTTGGAAAGAAAAGTGAGTGGGGAAAGGAATCAAGAAAGGTGACCCTGAGACGGGGGACCAAGCAACCAGAATGGAAGCAGGAGATGGAGAAATCCCTGCACGCAAGTGAAGAGGGAGGAAGCTGGGCACCGTACTCAGACTGGATCCTAGAGAAAGCTATTGACCTGATGAAGAGAACTCTCAGCTCCCTAGGAGAGGAGAATCCTGAGCCCTACGGCCGCCCCAACTCCTGGAGCCACAAAGGGAGAGACACCGAGGAGGACGTGGAACCTGCAACCCCGGGGACATCTACTGATCCGTAAGGCCCCACCCCCTACCGGACCACAGATGGCAATCTGGATGGAAGACACTACCACCAACAATGGAGGCACCGATCCATTCCAAGACGTCCACCGTTGGAGGTGAAATTCAAAGGGGAGCCAACACACTTGGGGTTTTTCCTAACCCAAGTCCTCAGCTACATGGAGGAATACGGGGAGGACATTCCCAGTGACAAAACCCGCATCCGGATCGTGCAATCTGCCCTGGATGGACCGGCTGCAGATTGGGTGGTGAACTTGCATGACTCCAACGCCCCAGAACTCAGTAACTTCAACCGTTTCATGTCCTCTTTGAGAAGACGATTTGAAGACCCCCTGGCTGATCGCAAAGCCCGTGAAAGGATAAAAACGATGAGGCAAGGCAAATGTCCGGTGGCTGAATATACACAAGAATTCCGGGCCATTGCCAGAAAACTGAATTGGCCAGAAGACATCCTCCTTGGTCATTTCAAAGACGGACTAAACTATGATCTATACAATGCTTGCCTGCCCTGAGGGGACCCACACCGACTTGAGGAATGGTACGTCTTGGCAGAGGAAGCAGAGATCGACATATTGAAGAGGCACCGCCAAGGAAAACAATGGAGCCGCTCCCCGCCTGAGCTGCCACACAAACCGGTGAAACCATCGGCTACAGCCAAGAAGCAAATGGGGTGTTTCAAGTGCGGAAGAGAAGGGCATTGAGCTGTAGAATGCCGCTCAAAGGCCCCCCAGCACAACCCAGACAGATCCCCAATCAACAAATCCAGAAAGTCTTCAAAAGAAACGGCCATGAGAATGATGGAAATTGCAGAACCCCCCACTTCTGCTCACCAAGGGGAAAGAACTCCAGTCTACACCACAGGGCCAGTGGATGCCTCAGATGACAGCTCAGAGGGCGAACCCCTGGTAAATGGATGCATCACACCCATCTTCAAAATAGTGACTATATTAATCCCCCCCATGCCCGAAGCTGTGAAGGTGAAAGCCTTAATAGACTCTGGCTGCACCCGCTGCCTCATTAGCCCAACACTAGTGGGGAATCTGGGCATCCCATCCAGGAGACTGGAACAACCAATCTCATTTGGCCAGTTAGATGGATCCATAGCAGGGAGGGTGCCAGCTACCCTTACACCTCTCCCTGGGCAAATATGAAGAGGACATAACGTTTGTGGTGACCCCAGGTATGGAATGCCCAATGATTCTAGGGATGGAATGGTTGAAAAAATGGAACCCCTGGGTAAATTGGAGGACGACAGAAATCAAATTCCCGAAGGGGGACCCTATGGACTTAAAACCCCAAGGGAGGCTACCAGAATCAAGAATAGAAAAAGCATCCATAGGAGAGGAAAAAAGATTAACAGAAATACCAGAGGAATATAGAGACCTTGCTGAAGTCTTCAGTGAGGAGAGGGCGAATGAGCTCCCCCCCCCATCGACCCACAGACTGTACCATTGAATTCAAGCCTGGGGCAAAACTCCCGAAGCCGAGATTATACTCCATGAGCCCAAAGGAGAAGGAGGAAATGGAAAGATTTATTAAAAAAAACCTAGAGAGAGGTTTCATTGAGCCAGCCAAGCCTAAAGTGGCTGCCCCGGTCCTTTTTAGAGAGAAGAAGGATGGCTCCTTACGTTTATGCGTGGATTATAGGGCCCTGAATACAATCAGTGAAAGCAACCTATACCCTCTGCCCCTCATGAAAGACATGCTGTCACACCTATCGAAAGGGAAAATTTTTTCTAAACTAGACCTAAGGGAAGCTTACTATCGCGTGAGAATTAAGGAAGGGGATGAATGGAAGACTGCATTTAACTGCCCCATGGGGTGCTATCAATTCAAAGTCTTGCCATTTGGATTACAAGGGGGCCCTGCAGTCTTTATGCAATTAATCAATGACATTTTAAGGGAGCACCTGTTTAAGGGGGTCCTTGTTTACTTGGACGACATTCTTATCTTTACTGAAACAAAAGAGGAACACGTCAACCTTGTCAGAGCGGTTTTAAAGAAGCTGCAAACCGCCCACCTATATGCCAAACTCTCAAAATGCGAATTCCACCAGGAAAGGATAGACTACCTAGGCTACCGCATATCCCCACAGGGCATTGAAATGGACCCAGAGAAGGTCAAAGCAGTATTCGACTGGGCACCACCCCGCACAAGAAAGCAACTACAAAGTTTCCTGGGCTTTGCAAACTTTTACCGCCAATTCATCCCCTCATTTGCCCAGATAGCCTTGCCCCTCACTAACTTACTAAAAACGAAGGGAGCATCCTCAGTAAAACCTAGCCAGCCACTAACATGGACAATGGAGTGCCAAGCAGCGTTTGAGAGACTAAAGAGACTTTTTTCTGCCGAACCAGTAATAAGGCACCCAGACATGGACAAGCCCTTCGTAATACAGGCAGATGCAAGTGATGTGGCAGTGGGGGCTGTGCTATTACAAGAAAATGATGATGGAGTATTGCAACCCTGTGCATATACATCCAAGAAACTCACGGAAACAGAACAGCGCTGGCCCGTATGGGAGAAGGAGGCTTATGGGATACGTTGGGCATTACTCACGTGGCAACAGTTCCTGGAAGGCAACAAAATCCCCTTCCAGGTGTGGACTGACACAAAAATTTGGAAGCCCTGAAAACTTCCAGGAAACTCAATCCCAAACAAGCCCGCTGGTCACAGCATTTTCACCAGTTCCAATTTAAGCTCAAACATTTACCAGGAAGAAAGAACTTCTCGCATGCCCCAATATAACAGCGCACGAACCACAGACTCTAGACCAATAATGGCAGAGTCACAACTGGCAGCACCAGTAACCACAAGAACCCAAGCCAAAATAAAACCACAACTGGACAGCCAAACTGGAATTGAATTCAGAAAAAGTTTGGAAACAGATGAATGGTTCCAGAAAAACAAAAATGTGTGCACAATGAGAGACGGGTTGCCTTGGGTAGGGGAAAAGTTATATATACCAACAACTCAAAGAGTAACTTTCATGCACCTTTGCCATGACACAAAATCAGCAGGGCATTTTGGATTTGTAAAAACTTTACATTTAATTAAATGGCAATTTTGGTGGCCATCCATGAAAAAGGACATTGAAAGTTATATAGCCAGTTGTCCAAAATGTGCCACGGCAAAGAGGTTGCAAGGGAAATTGCCAGGACTATTGCAAACAGTGGCAATTCCCTCAGCCCCCTGGAGAGAAATAGCCATGGATTTTATAGTGGAATTGCCAGAAAGCAATGGGAATACTGTGGTCTGGATGGTCACTGACTTGTTTTCCAAACAGGTGCACTTTATCCCTTGCCAAAAGATTCCCACCGCAAAAGCCTTAGCAAAACTTTTCATCCAACACATTTACAGATTGCATGGGGCACCCCAACGCATCATCTCTGACAGAGGGGTGCAATTTACGTCTGCATTTTGGAAGGAATTTTTATCCCTCTTAGGAACCACTCAGGGACTGACATCTAGCCACCACCCACAAGGAAATGGGGGGGCTGAAAAAATGAACTCCGTACTTAAGCAATATTTAAGATGTTTTCTTAGTTTCCAGCAGACCGAGTGGGCGGACTTACTCCCTTTTGCAGAAGTTGCCTACAATAATGCAGTCCACTCCAGCACAGGTTACACTCCTTTTCAAATAGCCACCGGTCAAAGTTTCAACCCCATGCCAGAATTAACCCCAAACGAACCAACGATCCCTTCGCTGAAAGAATGGATGGAAAAACTACAAAACACCTGGCCAATAGTTAGAAAAGCACTAGATGAAACTAGGCAGGCATACAAAGCACAAGCCGATAAAAAAAGGGTTGAGCCTACACCATTCATTATAGGAGAAATGGTGTACTTATCTACAAAATACCTAAAGTCCCTACAGCCCTGTAAAAAACTTGGACCAAAATATATAGGACCTTTTCCAATTAAAAGAATCATAAATCCAGTAACAGTAGAATTAGACTTTCCCAAAAATCTCAGGCAAATACACCCAATTTTTCATTGCAGCTTGCTGAAAAGAGAGCATCAGTCACCTCTACAGCCAAAAATCCACCCAATCATGGTGGAGGGTGAACAACACTTCGAAATAAAAGAGATCCTTGACTCTAGGAGATATCATGGAGCAACTCAGTACCTAGTTGCCTGGAAACACCTCCCTCCCTCACAAAAGGAGTGGGTCCATAAACGTCATCTCAGAGCCCCGAGGCTATTGAAGAAGTTTCACACAGAGTATCCTAACAAGCCTGACTAAGTTTTATACCTGTTTTTGTTTTCTTTCAGGTGGATCTCTCTTATTTTTAAGAGGGGCCGGATGTCAGAATCCAATTATATTTCATCTTTAATCATCAAACATAGAAAACCCCAATTCTGCCTTCTCTGGATTCTGCCATAAGAGGGAGAGAAGGGGGAGAACAAAGAGGCTTTATGGCCCTCACTTCCTTCACTATACTTCTAAGGAATTGAATGTGTTTATTGCAACCTCAAAGAGTTTGAACCTTACCATAACAAAGAGGGCTATTTACCTTTCATGTAGTTTATCTGAAGTCTCCATCCAGACGGAAGAAAGGAACAAAGGGGTGGAATTGTGATGCCTGAAACTATCACTGGAAGGGGGGGTGATTGGGTGGGACTGCTGGGGAACCCCTTAAAACCTTGAATGGGAGAGCTTGGACCCCAAGTCCTGTCTAGCATGCCTGCAACCACTTCTTCTTAATAAAGGATTCCTGTTGGAAGAATTATTCCAAGAGTTCTGTCTTCTTAAGATGCAAAGTGGGGTGGGTCCTTACACAATATTTGTTAAAAATGTGACCTCTCAGGATTGTGAAATATTGACTAAAAAGTGGGTTTTTTAAGATGGAGAAAAAGGTGAAATACCTGGGGACTATATTGACAAATATAAATACTAAACTGTTTCAAAATAACTTTGTGCCTATTTGGAATGATATTAAAAAAGACTTATTTAGATGTGACAAATTGCAACTATCATTATTAGGTAGAATCTCTATAATTTAAGATTACTTTTTACCAAAGATGTTTTTTTCTGCTTCAGACTTTACCAATACTTATAAGTGATACTCCATTTAAATAATGGGAGGTGGATATCTCTAAGTTTATAGGGCAAGGGAAAAAATAATAATTAGATATAAATTATTGCAAGATGCTAAGGAAAGAAGACTGTTGGACTTGCCAGATATGAAATTATATTTTGATCCCCTTCTGACAGGCTTGTATTCTCTGATGTGTATCTGTCTGATAGATATCTAGGAGAAATAGCATTTCCTTTCATTGACCTATTTTACAGCTATATCTTATATGCATACAGTATCTACACAAGTAAGTTATATTGAAGTACTTCAGGATTCTAGATTGTAAATCATGGTGTAACTATTCAAGTAAAAAAATAGGATAGAAAAGATAGTGTCTTTTTTATATTTCTCATTGATTTGATTCACATAGCATAATATACTATTGTAATGTTTTTTGTTTGTTTGATTTATTATTTATGAACCCAAGATTTTGGGTTAAAAATAGTGACTTATGCCTTATTTGTCTTAGTTTATCCAGAACAGTAAACTATGATTTTATTTTTTTTAATTATGCCATAGCTGTAATAACAATTATAATGAAGCCATAATTGAAATGTATCAATACATTGTGCAGAGTGGATAGATTCATTATGTACCATGCCATGACTTCATGCATTTTGCTAAGTAATTAGTTTTACCATCGGTTTTGAATAAAATGCAACCAAAATGCAATCAAAAATACAAAATAAATAAATCATGATTTGTAAATCATAGCCACATTTTGTATAAGCTAAAACCAAACAACATTATGACTATGCAATGTATATGCCTAGGGCAGGGGTAGGCAACCTTGGCTCTTTTATGACTCGTGGACTTCAACTCCCAGAATTCCTGAGCCAGCCATGCTGACTCAGGAATTCTAGGAGTTGAAATCCACGAGTCACAAAAGAGCCAAGGTTGCCTACCCCTGGCCTAGGGACTGTGAGATATACACAAAACCATAAATAAAGTAACAAATGATTTAGCATAGCATGAGCTTTAACACTGTTTGATCTATAGTTAGGCAATTTGTGATGTTTTTAAATCATTACTTATAGCTAGCTAGATTGCTGGCATGTTACATGTCACATATGTTTGCAGCCTGTTTTATCCTGTGCCAAATGAGTGAAAAAATTAATAAGTGGCATAATGTAAGCAAATTCTTCCTGACATTCTTATACCATTTTATATTTTTGTTACCATGGCATATACATATAGTATAGTACACATTAACAGTATGTGTTATAGGAATGTGTTGTGTTACTTTATTGCCACTGCAAATGCATGGAACAGTCAAAAACCTTTATGGTAAGCTTGTTTTTTTTTTAAAAAAACCTAATAATAAACATTAAATTGGATAAGAGGTTGAAAAGACTAAGCCTGATGTTCTCAAACCTCAGACCAGTTTTTGTACAAATCATATATTGATTTATTTTACATCTAGTTCTCCCTTTTACAATAAGCTCAAAGTAAGTTGGAACATAAAATAACATTAAAGCAATAAAAAAGGCTTGCAAGCAGAATAATTGCTAGTTTTATTTACAAACATAATAATCAACTTCTTTTCAAAAAGCAGAACTGAAATCATGCACTGTGTTGCAGATGTTAAGCTGGCTGATTTTGTATTGTATTTCTATTCTAAATGCAAGTGGCAAATCAACAGAATTTACTTTTGTGAAAGGCACAATGTGAAAAGGAGTAGTAGATAGAGTGATAGTCTCTATTTTTAAATTGCTGTATATCGAGGGATTGATCCACAAGTTTACATGACTTACATATGTACTTCCAAATTCTTATAACAATGTGACTATTTTTATAGAATTGGTTTGTCTATCAAAGTAAAATATGTCTAGAAATTAAGCTTGAAGAATGCAATATGATGTCAATTGATGTTTCAATGAGAAATAATACTCTCATGGTCGTTGGGATACTAATAGGATGTGTGTCATAGAGAAATAGAAATGAATGAACAAACGAGTTGTCAACTTTAGCTTTATCCTATGATAAGGGCATCTGTAAGAAAGATGACATATAAGATTGACAATGTACTTTGCATGTCTTTTGGATAGTCAACTTTTCCGTTTCATTCATTTAGGATTTTTTTTTTAAAAAAATGAAATTTGTTGTCAAGGATCAGGGTAGTTTTCAATAAAAATATTCATAGTAAAATACTAAATGAAAATTTCACTGAATAGTTTTCTGTTAACTACAACTCTCTACTTCTAACAGTGAGATTTTGCTGTTGCTTTTACAGAGGATCAAACCTGTAACATCAGTGAAATTTAAAATAAGCATCTATAAGATAAACATTTGATAATGTTATTTAGTACAATGAAATACTAAATGAAAAGGCTTTGAATGGTAATATTGGTTTAAATGTTTACTGCTGACTCTAATAGCAACCCAGCAAAATATAATTCATACAGATGATCAAATCTCTGTCATTGATGAAATTTTCAAATATATATATAAAACCCTTTGGTAAACAGCAGACCAAATTATTTTAGATTAAAGATTAAAAGAACCATCAACAATGAACTTCAGGGGGTGGTCAAGATATTTCTTGATTGCAGCACAGAGGTAGTGGTCATATGAGCAAAAAAAAGTGGACAAATGAGCAAGATCCTTCTGTTGATATAAGGTGTTCATATGAGCAAGATGTTTCTTGACTGCAGCACACATGGTTTAGAAAGCAATTCTTGAAATTGCTTTCTAAATCCTCTGTGTTGCAATCAAGAAAGAATTTGCTCATATGAACACCTTTATTCTTCAGAGACCCATGGCTAATTAACAGATGTTGAGCAAAGTGCAGGCTCATTAAAAAAAAAAACACATATACCAGTCCTTGAAATACACCAGTCCTTGAAATACACCAGTCCTTTTCTCCCAGATATTTATAATAACTAAAAGTCATATTGGTGCATGTCAATGAAGTATCTTTATATTTACAATTTGCAAGTTTATTTTGTTTTTCTGGAAAATAGTGTCTGGATTAGAATATTATATCAAATCATAACCACATTTTGTGAACTGCAGCTATAAATTACATTAATGGTTAAGAGTATCATATATGCTTCATTAATGATTGAGAGTATTATATTAGCCCAGAGATAAGCATGTGTGACCATTGTAGATAATCAATGAGGCGTTGAAACACAGAGCGTGTTAGAGTGGAGGCAAAGACCATAATAAGTGGAACAAAACACTGATATTATACATTTGGGCAGATCTATTATTTTATCAATGAGGTTTCAAGTTGAGTATACATGTGACATTTTATAAATCTTTCTTATACGTCTTTTGCATTGGTTTACTCTGAAAATGCATAGTAAATTGCTCCTCATTTTAGTGGTTTCTTTGAAGTTGAATAATATGAATTATGGAGGATTTAAAAATAGATCCAGGATAGACCCAAAGTGTAGTTTTTAGAGATTTTAGTTAAACTGATACAATAATTCTTATATGATATTTTCCCTAGAGAATGTTGACGATGTGCCAGATCACTCAAGTAATGCCTATCCTATATATAGTCTGGGTTTTCCTGATGTACAAATATAGCTGATAAGGCAGAAAATAAAGGCTGTTGTTCTGTTAATATAATATGTTTTGTAAATACTAGGTCAACCAACTAATTAATGAGACAAAGGGACTGTAAACTATTTATTATCAAAAAGGTACAGTAGAAAGAAATATCTGAACTAACTCTGAATATATAGTTTTTAATTATTACATTAGATATTTCTGAAAATACATGTTTTAATTGTACAGATCCTGAACTATCAGGTATGAAGAAAATTAGTTTTCTGCAATTTCTTGTCTTTGCTTTTCAGTCAAGTTAATTTTATAAATTACATTTCAGAATTTAGCAAGAGATGGGGGAGCTCACAAATAATTGGAAATATCATTGTATAGGAAAATCAAGAAAATAAAAGGCTCACTTTGTCTTAACAATGTTCACTGGATATATATCCCAGTTCTGTAGCATTTTGAACCAGAATTGAAATGACTACATAAATTTATATAAAAATATTTTAGATTCTTCAATTAGGTTTATTTTCAATAAATGTGCTTCAGAGTAATGGCGTTAGAAATACTTGATATTCATTCATTCATTCATTCATTCATTCATTCATTCATTCAGCCTTCGAACATTTCTTTTTTAAAAAATCACTTTTACTAAAAGACACACATTTTTGTGAACTGCAGCTCACTTTATCAGATGCTCATGAAAGTTCATGAGCATTAAAATCATCTATTAATTGAAAAAAGTATCACCATAGTACTTTTTCTACCATAGACTAAGATGGTCCACTCCAAGAAAGTATTCAAACAACTCTAATGGGAATGGATTATGCATACAAAGTCAGTACAAATGTTTTCACATATTGTTAAAGTGATCTAATCCTGATGAATTCAGAAAAAATAATACCACAATTTTTAAACACATATTTATCAACATTATTTATTTATAAACAGTATAAATGAAGTAATTATTGCTTTTCTCTTTATTTTCAATTTCAGCAGGAAAGGAGTCCTGAACATTCAAGAAATAAAGGTATTGTTCATCATTAACTGGAATATAACATGTATTTGCTCTCTGCCCCTTTTAAATCAGTATGAATAAAAGATAAATGTTATAATTATGATATTATATTTTAAGTACTGCAGAATAATGTGAGTTTTACTTTAAAAATACATAAATATATAAAGATATCAAAAATGTTTTTAAGGAATTATTAAAAATGTTTATTTCTGGATTTTAAACATTCTTCTATGCTGTATTTTGTACATATAGGCAAGTTGAGTTTATTACTTCCTTTAATTCTTAATTTAGATGTATAAAGACTGCCCCCAAATAGCATTGACTCTGGCCATAATGACTGTCTCTTATGCCAATCCTATCCAGTCTGGATTTCTTCATATCTATGTGAAATAATATAGCATTATTTCATAATTTGTTTCCCAAATCTACAACAAATAAGAAACATAGATATTACATTTCATACATGTATGATGATATTATATAAATTGTATGCAAGAAAAATAACACCCAAAAGATCAAACAGATTTAGTCTAGCAATACTTATTTTAAAATGGTATAGTGAAATAACTTATAAAGTGTTCCATAAAATAAAGTATATAAGATATTCGTACTGACTTCTCATTATATTCATCTGATTCGTTTGAATTAGTATACTATGCTTATTAATTGTAGGCACTCATAATAGAGCAGTGGTTCTCAACCTGTGGGTTGGGACCCCATTTGGGGTTGAACGACCATTTCATGGGGGTCGCCAAACAAGGCTGTCCACCATTTTTTCCCCTTTTCTTTGGCCACGCCCCTGGCACCCGGTGATGTATAAGTGGTTGGGGGTCACCACAACATGGGGAACTGTATTATGGGGTCGCGGCATTAGAAAAGTTGAGAACCACTATAATAGAGTTTTGTATATCTTTGCTTTCTTCTAGTGATCATCTGGATTTTTGCAGCCTGAGTATAGTAGCTTTAATGTAGGTAAAATATTTTGTTATCCTAGAATAGAATAGAATAGAATAGAATAGAATAGAATAGAATAGAATAGAATAGAATAGAATAGAATAGAATAGAAGGGACTTTGGAGATCTTCTAGTCCAGCCCCCTGCTTAAGCAGGAGAACCTATACCATCTCAAACAAGCAACTGTGTAGCCTCTTTTTAAAAATCTCCAGTGATGGAGAGCCCACAATTTCTGGGGGCAAGCTATTCCACTGGTTAATTTCTTCAGTGTCAGGAAGTTTCTCCTTAATTCCAGGTTGCTTCTCTCTTTGATCAGTTTCCAACCATTATTTCTTGTCCTGCCCTCTGGTGCTTTGGTGAATAACGTGACCCCCTTATTCTTTGTGGCAGCCCCTCAAATATGGAATACTGCTATCATGTCTCCTGTATTTATTCTTTTCTTTAGACTAGCCAAACTCAAGTCCTGCAGCCGTTCTTCGTATGTTTTAGTCTCCAGGCCTTTGGTCCTCTTAGCTGCTCTTCTCTGAATTTTTTTCCAAACTATCAACATCTTTTTTGTGATCCAGTAACCAAAATTAGCTGCAGTATTCCAGGTGTGGTCTCACTAGGGTTTTATAAAGTGGTACTAATATTTTGTGTGATCTTAATTCTATGCCTCTGTTTATACAACCCAGGATTGTATTAGCTTTTTTGGCTGATGCTGCACATTGCTGGCTCATGGTTAAGTGATCGTCCACTAGGACTCCAAGGTCCCTACCAGTTATTGTTTTTAGCCAGGTCTCACCCATCTGTACTTGTACCTTTGATTTTTATGGCGTAAATGGACATTGTATTGCAATGATGAAAGATAATGTATATGCAGCTTAGAGTTGTATTATGGGCCTTGACTTCTCTGAGCTTTTTTTTTTTTTTGCAGACATTTTATTGCCAGTCTAAAAAAAACATCATCATCATTTATTTATAAATAGCAGCTTATTCCTATCAGCAGGGTATTGTTGCTTATTTCATTTATTCCTCTTTATTTAGTTTTGGCTCTGCAAGTGTGTGATAAGGGATGATGTGCTCATGGCTGTTTGCCCTTTGTTTGAACTCTGTACCTTTTGAATGATGTATAAATGAAATTTATTTCTACATGTTTATTGATGGTAATTTGTCAAAGTATCAAGCTTCTAGGAATCATCTTGCATTTTTAGGCCTAACTTCTAAAATGTGTAGTTTCTTGTGTGAAATTATGCACATTTTTAATCAAGCTGGTAGAGTAAATCACTCATATAAACAAGTCACAAACCTTCTCTTCCATATCAATAATAAAGCAACTGCAAGAAGAAAACCAACCTCAGGAATCCAGCAGAACATACTGTAGATGAATGGATACATAATATTACAGATTAGTATACTTCCATTTTTTTGTTCTCATTTGTTTCTGAATGCATTTAATATTTACATTCTTAGGATTTGCCAAGAAATTCCATTCTTCCCTATAATAACAGCAATTTGACTTGTACATTTTATCCCTCATAAGTGCTCTTGAACATATTTGATACATTAGCAATGGGGGAGAAATCACATCCAACTAATGTGAAGCCAACTGAAGTCTTTGAGAAGCCCTCTACAATTAATAATAATTTTATGCTGAACTGTTTTGTGAAAAACTAAACAGGACAGATAACATGATTGTTGAAGACCAAGTGGAATTTCTGTAATTCAATATGTCAAGTAGAAGTCCCTTTAAAAATTAAGGAGTATTAATACATTCACCTTGTGGTAGCAAGATTTTTTCCATTGATTTCAATACAAAAAGTGCTTCTTGACCTGCATATAGGTTTCTCAAGAGACAAATAAGATGGTCTGGTACTCCCATTTCTTTAAGAACTTGCCACAATTTGTTGTTCTTTAAGATTGTTCTTTAAGATTGTTGCCACAATCAAAAGCTTTAGCATAGTTAATGAAGCAGATGTTTTTTTCTGGAACTCCCTAGCTTTCTCCATGATCCAGCATATGTTGGCAATTTGATATCTAGTTCCTCTGCCTCTTCGAAATCCTGCCTGTTCTTCTGGAAGTTCTCGATCCACATACTGCTGGAGTCTAGCTTGTAAGATTTTAAGCATAACTTTACTTGCATGTGAAATGAGTGCAATGGTGTGATAGTTTAAACATTCTTTGGCATTGCCTTTCTTTGGAATTGGAATGTAAACTGATCTTTTCCAATCCTGTGGCCACTGTTGAGTTTTCCAAATTTGCTGGCAAATTGAGTGTAGCACTTTTACTACACGTCTTTTAAGATTTTGAATAGGTCAGCTAGAATACTGTCTCCTCCACTAGCTTTGTTGTTGCTCAGATTTCCTAAGGCCCATTTCACTTCATATTCTAGGATGTTTGGCTCAAGGTCAGTGACCACCCCACTGTGGTTATCAGGGACGCTAAGCTCATTCTTGTATAGTTCTTCTGTGTAATTTTGCCACCTCTTCTTAATCTCTTCTGCCTCTGTTAGGTCCCTGGCATTTTGGTCCTTTATCATGCCCATCTTTGCATGAAATATTCCCTTCATATCTCCAATTTTCTTGAAGAGATCTCTGGTCCTCCCTATTCTATTGTTTTCTTTTATTTCTTTGCACTGTTCATTTAAGAGGGCATTCTTATGTCTTCTAAGTATTCTCTGGAATTCTGCATTCAATTGGGCGTATCTTTCTCTTTCTCTCTTGCCTTTCACTTCCCTTCTTACCTCAGCTATTTGCAAAGCTTCCTCAGATAGCCATTTTGCTTTCTTGCATTTCTTTGGGATGGTTTTAGTTGCTACCTCTTGTATAATGTTGTGAACCTCCGTCCATAGTTCTTCAAGCACTCTGTCTAATTCCTTAAATCTATTTGTCACCTCTACTGAATATTCATCAGGGATTTAGTTCATACCTGAGTGGCCTAGTGTTTTTATCTACTTTCTTCAATTTTAGCCTAAAATCATACACAGACAGCACTGAAGAAGAACATTCTATAGAAAAATATGCAGGAGACAAGGTTTTGAAAGGATCCAAAGATAACACTTTCTGTTTTGAAGCTATGTTCATATTTAGAAATGTCAAAGCACACAAGAATTGAACTAATATAAAGACAGTAATTATCAGATTATATATTAAATTTATATATATTACATTTAAAAAGACATAAAAAGAGGCAAGTTAATGTTTTGCCTATTCTCCAGAGAATCCTTGGAATAGATGACGTCTCGTCCAAATGTTATCTTGAAAAAGCCTTCTGGCAAATTCCAAGCTTAAACATATATTGGAATAGTGTTTTGGTTCTCTCTTCCCTTCTATCTCCACAGCTTCATTCCTTCTGCCAAAAGTTTCTAAAAGAACAAAAAAGATCCTGCCTGAGAGACAGGAATGTATATTCTCTGTGAAACCTGGATGACATAGACACAAGCTACTCCTCACCAATTCTTTTCATAGATTTATCATTGTGTCAAAAATTCCATAACTCTAACAAATAGCTCAGATACAAGGGACATTCTTATCTTATGACATGTTAAAACATGATAGCATATAAACTTTAATTATATGTTCTTTGGGGGCACAGTGGCTCAGTGGACACTGAGCTGGTCAGCTGGACAGACCAGGTTTGAGACCCATGTTCCATATGAAGGGGTGAGCTCTTATTAAGTGCCCAACTTCTGCCCACCTAGTAATTCAAAAGCATGCTAATGAGAGTAGATAAATAGGAACCACTTTGGAGGGAAGATAAGAACATTCTGTGTTCTTTGGCATATAGGCCTGCTGGCCACATGACCATGGAAGTCTCCCTTGGATAATAAACAGAGATGAGACCTTCTCCTAGAGTCAAACATGAAAATTGTTGTAGATTGCAAGTCAAGATATTTTTCAGATTTTGGACCAAATAAATATTTCTTTGAGACTCAGCTATTAACAATGATTTTCAGTACTTCAGTATCACTGAAGTACTGAAAAGGATGTCATAAACAGTATATAATCAATACATAACTGGCAATCCTTGATTTTTTTTCATATTGTACAAAAACTACTGAATTGCAATGTTTTATATTGTACATCCAAACCTTGGCTCTTCTTATTAAGTGGAGGAAATTTATTGAAATAAGCCCGGTTTATGGAGAATTTTTGGGGTCTATATAAACATTGATCCAAGTGAAGTACCTCTGAGTGGTTTTAAAAATAACTTCTTTAAATGAGCTATGTGTAATTTCAATTCCAAACAGCAGTTTTAAATGTTGCTTTACAGGTAGATATCTTCCATAATCATTTGTTTGAAAAGAAAATGCCCATTCAGTGATGTTTCTTGATATAGGTCAACTAGAATAACATTTTAGGCTAATTAGGAAACACAAAATATAATTAAGTCACCTTATGTCCTTTCCTTTTACTGTTTAGTAGTATTTTTCCTTTCTGTAGAAATGCTTGAGGAATCATTTTAGAATTCTGGCCATTTGATCTTTTAAAGAAAATATATTTCTTTTGCTTTAGCATGCAAATATCATTTTATGCTATTATGTAAATGAAAACCTTTCTAATGTTGGTTCTTTCTGCTGTAGTGAAATATTAACCTAATCAGTAAATAGTGATAGGAGATATTAATGCTTTAAAAGGAAAAAAATAAAGCATTAAAGGTATCAACATTGACTTTTTAGAAGGAAAGATGTATGAAGAGAAACTGATGGAATAGTTAATATTTAGCTTAAAAAAAACTGAAGAGTTGATACGATAGCATTATTTAAGTACCTTACGGTTATTGTTCAAAATGCCAAAACATGTATTCCTCATTTTAAAATGTAGGGAATTTAATAATAGATTCAAATTATAGAAAGGCAAATTCTGGTTAATTTTTTAGGAAAACAATAATAGCAAAATATGTATCAAAAGTGACACCAAATCAACAGTAAAATATGTTATCTAGAAAGATAGTGAGCTTTAATATCAATTTCTGCAATGAAAAGGATATTTTATTTAGTGATTTATATGGTTTTCCCAATTCCAGTAGACATTTTAATGTATTTTGCAACAATAATTTTGCAGTAATTCATCTGGAAAAAAGAAAGGAATAACTAAACAAATGGAACACTTCAGTGGATAGTCTAGAAAGTTTTGGCCAAATTGTTTTATTTTTATGCTAATTTATTTTTATGCCATGTAACATATTTTATTGCAATTTGAAAAATTGTAATAAACAGAAATAAAAAGGGTAAGGGTTCAAAAGTATTGTAGTCTTAAAGACACTAAAAGTAATAATGAAAAGATAAATAAACACTGAGAGAATTAAACTACAGGTTTTTAAAATAATGATTTCATCTTATTTTCTTGCCAATAGTCTGAATACTCAATGCTGTGTCAAGGTCAATGCTATGAAGTTCTTCTATAACAATAACTATAATAAGCACAAAAACGTCAGTTCAAGAAATATTTTAAAAGATTTCATATCACCAAGATAATATATGTTATTTGTTTGGATTCAGAAAGTGGAACAGGATGAATGGACTTTTTACCTTTTACCCCAAGGTAATTCATTCAATACTCAAAAACAATTTTTAAACTGAAAAAATAGGAAAACTTGTTTTCATTTTATGGGTTTTTAGTAGAGAGGCTATCTCCCACCTGTATTTTAAGTTCCTGTGCTAACTTTCCTGAACTTTCTATTTTACAATCATACAACTAAAATAGTTATTTATTGTAACTATACTCATCTTTCTTTTAACATAAATTATTATTTTTTGTCAAGGATATTTAAAATAAATAAGCTAAATAATATAATGCAGTACATTCTAATATATTTTAAATCCTGGACATAGTTTTTTCTCAATATCATGAGAAAAAGACGTATCAAACATTCAAAACACCTAAATGAACTGGAGTTGGCTCAGCTCCTAATATCACAGAGTATATATGACCCTGGTGCTGAGCTAATTTGTAATTTTTTAAAGGAGACAAAAAACTTTGACAAAATAATTCTTATTATATGGTAGATATCTTCTAAACATGAAATCTTTAACTTTTTCTGTGTACTGAGAAATATAAGATAAAGTAATGAACTCTGGGATGTAAGGCAAAAGGCTTATTTTATTGCTAAGCTTTCGTTAACAAATTGTTAACATCATCAGAGCAAAGGGCTAAATGATAAGGGAGCATGTGCATAAATTTATATAACAGTTAAAAATGGTTATAGTGTGGCATGTGCACATAGCGTGCATAAGAAGCTCATTCACAAAAATCACATTGATAATAGCAGGCATCACAGCACCTGCACGCGATGGAGCGAGACGAACCTCCAAGCTGCACTTCACGGAAGGAATCCAGCCGGCATATGACTGTGCATGACGCCCTGAGAACCTCACGCTGAACAGCTGATAGGCACTATGGAGCTTACGTGCCAAACAGCTGATAGACGCGACTTTTGAATCTTGTCTGGAGACTGACTGCTGTATGCCTGCTATTATCAATGTGATTTTTGTGAACGAGCTTCTTAAGCACGCTATGTGCACATGCGTGCTTAATTTATTCACTCAACTGTAAATAGGATGAAATACAGCAAAACCATTCCAACTTTTTTATTATTATTATTATGGATCATCACACAGTCAGAACTGGATTTGGCATTTGTCTACCTATCGAGTCCTTACCAAGGACCTGGGATAGGCAGATGTGGATGTTTCATGGTATTACAGATATTGTCGCAGGATGGAAGCAGTTCCTAGTAAGGCCGCCTTTTGCAATTGACTAATGGCGAATTTGTCAATGCCAATGGTGTTCAAGTGGTGCTCAAGTTGTTACTGTTACTATTGGTACTACCCTTGCTTGCTTTTGCCGCAGTCTTTCTATTTCTATTTGCAGGTCTTTGTATTTTGTTATCTTCTCTAGTTCTTTCTTGTCTATTCTGCTGTCTCCAGGCACTGCCACATCCACTATCCAGACTTTTTTGTCTTTCTTATCGACAATTGTTAAGTCTGGGATGTTATGTTGCTGGTGCTTGTCTGTTTGAATTCTGAAGTCCCAGAGCAGTTTAATTTTATCATTTTCTATGACTTTCTCTATTTTATGATCCCACCAGTTTTTGCTTACAGGCAAATGATATTTCTTGCATATCTTCCAATGCACCATTGTTGCTACTTTGTCATGCTGCTGCTTGTAGTCAGTCTGTGTGATCTTCCTGCAGCAGCTTACCAGGTGGTCCATTGTTTCTTCAGCTTCTTGCATAGGCGGCACTTACTGTCTGTTGCTGTCTTCTCAATTTTGACTTTGTATGCATTTGTCCTTAAGGCTTGGTATTGTGCAGCCAGAATTAGTCCCTCGGTCTCTTTCTTCAATTTTCCTGCTCTTAGCCATTGCCAGGTCTTGTTATTATCTGCTTTCCCAGCTATTTTTTTTATGTACTGACCATGCAGTGCTTTGTGTTCCCATGCCTCTATTTGGTCTTTCTTATAGGCCAGTTTGGTCTCTCCAGTAGTCAGTAAGCCTTTCTGATATACTAATTTTGGTGCATCTTCATCACTGTCCTTCAGATATTCTTCCAAAGCTATTTTTTCTTCTTCAACCATCTGATGTACTTGCAGCATTCCACACCCACCTATTTGCCTTAGTAGATAAAGTCTGTCAATGTCACTGTGTGGATGAAGGGCATGATTCATTGTCATTATTTTTCTGGTCTTCCTATCTATTGCTTTTAGTTCTGCTTTAGTCCAGTCCACTATTCCAGCTGTGTATCTAATGACTGGAATTGCCCAGGTGTTGATTGCCTTAATGGTATTTCCTCCATTGAGTTTGGACTTTAAGATCTTCTTCACTCTCTTGATGTATTCACCGCTAATCTTTTTCTTGACCTCATTGTGCTTGATGTTGTCAGCTTGAAGGATACCCAAGTATTTGTAGTAATTGTCCTCATCCAGACTCTTAATGTTTTTTTTCGTGGGGCATCTTGATTCCTTCAGTTTTCACTATTTTTCCTTGTTTGATAGCAGGCCTGGGGTTTATAAAATCTGACCCCTGGATGACTATTCTTGTACTGTTTGTTTTGTTATGTTTTATGTGTTTTTATTGTTAGCCGCCCAGAGTCCTCCGGGAGTGGGGCGGCTTATAAATTTTAAAAATAAAATAAATAAAATAAATAAGTGTGACACATTTGTCCAAGCCAAACTCCATTGCAATATCCTGGCTATATATACAAACAGTGTTGAGCAGCGATTCTATTTCAGATGATGTTTTTCCATACAGCTTCAGATCATCCATGTAAAGGAAGTGGGATAGTCTGGTAGATGTTTTTAATGTTTGATATTATGTCCTGAATTATTCAGTATTGTTAACAGAGGAAACAATGCAATAACAAATAGTAATGGTGATAATGAATCTCCTTGAAATATTCCGCTCTTGATGTTAACCTCTCCCAGTCTCTCACCATTGATCTGCAACTGTGTCTTCCATTGTGCCACTGATCTTTGCACAAATTTTCTGATGTTTCTACTGACTCCTATTATTTATAGGCACTTGATTATCCAGTCATGTGGTAGAGAGTCAAATGCCTTTTTGTGGTCAATCCATGCCACATTCAGATTAGTCTTCCTTTTCTTGCAGTTTTCCAAGATCATTTTGTCTATTAGGAGTTGATCTTTTGTTCCTCTGCTATTGGGGTGCTTTCTTTTCTGTTCCGGTGGAAAGAGATTGTTTTTTACTAGAAGCTGTTGTATTTCATCAGCTACCACCCCAGTTAGCAGTTTGAAAGTTGTTGGTAAGCAGGTAATTGGCCTATAGTTGCCTGGTGTTGCCCCTTTTGCTGGATTTTTCATTATTAGGTAGGTGTTCCCAGTTGTTAGGCACTTTTCAATTTCTCCTCCTTGTAGTATATTGTTGAACTGCTTGGCAATGAGTGGGTATAGAACAGTTAGATGTTTCAACCAAAACCCATGCAGTTCATCTTCACCTGCTGCGGACCAATTTTTGATCTTCCTTGCTCTTTTTTCTACCATTTTTGTTGTTATTACTAGTTCTTTCATTTCACCTTCTGTTTTATTTGCATCCACCTCTTTTAACCAAGCCACATCCTTGTTGTATTTTTTGGGGTTATCCCATATCTGCTTCCAGAACTGCACTGTTTCTTCCTTGTCAGGTACTGACTGATTCATTGCAGTTTCTCTATTGATGGATTGGTAGAAATGTTTCTGATTGGACTGAAATTGAAGGTTCTTCCTATATTATTATTATTATTATTATTATTATTATTATTATTATTATTATTATTATTATTAGTAGTACTACTACTACTACTACTACTACTACTACTACTACTACTACTATATGAGACCTGTAAGAGTCTACTGTTCTACTCAATCTTAATAAAGGCAGTTTAGCTTTCTTGCAAAATTGGTTTCATGGTCTGCTCTATCTAGTAAGGCTTATGAGTTCACTGTGGTTTCAATTATGTTAAATTTTAGTTTTCCTATCTGCAATGTTTCCTCACTTCTGCCTCACTTTGTTGTAACCTCAGACCAACAGTTAGGAGAATGTCCATTAGGTAGAAGCTCACACTATACTCCTAGTATCAGAATAATAATTGTTATTCATTAGTTAGTAAAGCTTGGTTAACTGCAGTAATATGCAACTTTAAACTATAATTGAGGATATGTCTGCCCCTGTACAATCTCTAGCTTATTTATTTATTTGTTTGTTTGTTTGTTTTTGTTTGTTTGTTTGTTTAAAACTAGCATCAAATTCTTGGGTGTGCAGTTAACAAGTAGGGTGGCTTGGTCGCTCAACAGCGAGACACTGGTGAAGTAGGCACAGCAGGACTTGCATTTTCTGTGTTGCATGAGAAAAGCACATCTTCCTTCCCCTGTCCTTACCACTTTCAACAGAAGGATGATCGAGAGCATCCTGTCATACAGCATCACAGTCTGGTTTAGAAGCATCACTGCTTCAGACAGGAAGGCAGTGCAGAGAGTGGTGAGGATGGCTGAAAAGATCATTGGCAGTTCCCTCCCTTCCATCCAGGACATAGCACAGAAGCACTGCTTGAACAGGGTCCGTAAGATTATCTGGGACACTACACATCCTCTTCACAACCTGTTTTCCTTGTTACCTTCTGGGAGGAGGCTTTGTGGTATCTGTAGCAGAACATCCAGATTCAGCCATAGTTTCATTCCATACAGCATTAACCTTGTAAACTCTCAAGCTTCCTCCTTCCGTTATATATTCAAGATGGACAGTGATTAATATTTATATTTACTTATATTTAAGGGTGTAGGTCTATACATATGTTGTATATAGTATGTTTAAATGTATGTTATATATGTGTACACTTTGAGAGCAAGCCACTAAATTTCATTTTTAATGTGTGCCATAGTGTCCACAGTAAAAAAAAAATGATAATAAAGGTTGTCTATCTGTCTGTCTATCTAAACGTACAGCGCCACATTTGGTACATGTTATTTAAATCAGCTTTTTCAAAAATTTAAGTCTAATATCAATTATGCTGTGATATTGCCAATGTGCCAGATTTTCTTGTTTATCTTTTTGTAATGTTAATAATTTTAGTTAAAGATATTGCAGGTAATGGTTATTACAAAAGAACTTCTTTCCCCTCATTAAAGTAGTTGGGGACTATGATAAAAGAACTTTACCATTCCATAAAATTGAATTGTGTTTATTCATACCTTAAGGCTACACTTGATTTGAAGAGTCTATTAAAGTATGTGTGTAAAAATAAATAGTAGTGAAGTGAAGATTCATCCTTACTCTACCCTTCTCTTAATTGCTATCACATTTGACAGATGTTCTGTTATATTGCATCTTATTCTTAACCACTATTGACATGTAATTTATAGATGAGAAAAAGCAGAAAGTGAACTATTGAGGTCATAAGTGTCTGTCATAGGTTTTGCTTAGAAATTGACTCAATAGCTTGCCTGAAGGTTTAAAACACTGCTGAATAGATGCCGTGATATATTTTTCTATCAGATAATACAGTCCTTTATTGTAAGACCAGCTCTAAATCCTTCTGTTGTTCTCCAAAGGCAAGCAATCTAATAATTCCAATAAAAATGCCTGACATACTGTAGATGTGACTGTTTGTGCTTAAAAGACTGATTGGATGTAATTTAGTGATTTATCTTGCTTGCATTTATTAAAGATAAATCACAGTCTTTTAGAAGTGAGGATAATGTAGAGAAGAAGAATCCACCTTTCAGGATTGGTATGGATCAACTTTGGGGGTATTAATTACCTCCTAGTGTCTTCCAGGCTTCAGCCGAATAATCATCTATCTCTGAAATCAAACAATGGTGTCAGATAGAAGGCATTCATTCCATTTCAGAACATGAAGAATGAAGGTATTCTCTTTATTCTTTAAAGGAAAGTAACTTTTGGAAGCAGGGATTGCCCTTCTCTCAGTGTCTTTCTGCTGTACTACGACTCAGTTACAACTTTATGAATCCTCTCTTTCCTGCAAATAAAAAAGCATGGGTGATAGGATCTATTCTGAAAATCCCAGTTACCTGAAAACAATAAAAATGTATCATCCATTTAATATAGTAAAATTGCTAACTACCATAATGAAAAAAAGCCAAAGGTTTTGCAGGGAAAAGAAATGGATTCATTATTATCTTAAATCAATTACAATATTTTCTTATTTTGTTTTCTTTTCCTCATTCCTTTCCGTTTGTTACTTTCTGTAATTTAGTGTCCCACTTTCAGGATTGTTTTCACATAGGAATACCATATATGGTTTTTTAAAGCATAATCATAACAACAATACAGGAAGGAAGGAAGGAAGGAAGGAAGGAAGGAAGGAAGGAAGGAAGGAAGGAAGGAAGGAAGGAAGGAAGGAAGGAAGGAAGATGTAATTTAAAATATATATATTTTAAATAGTTTTTATGGATACCCTTCAGGCTAAACTCTTCTATCTCACAGCCATGAGGTTAGAATCACTTACTAACATAGGAGAACTATTGTAAAACTATTCACCTAATCACAATTCTTATGTGTAGTTGACAAAAGACCTATATGTAAAATGTCAGGGAGTCATCTAATAGATCCATTAAGTCTTCATTAAGTCCCGATACATTTATATTTAGTTTAATAAATATTTGTTCCATTACATGCTGATACCTGAATGGTAACTGACAGGGGTCACAATACTTTGCTTTAACTAGGATACTCTTCAAATAATGCCCACCAGATTTTCAACAATTTTTTTGTTGAAGATCTGTAGTAGAATTTCCTGTTAGGTTGAAACGCTTTGATATAATTTGCGTCCATTAAATCTTGTTCCATTTGCTCTACATATAATCCAGAGAAGCACTGTTGACAAGTGATAGTCTATCACATTAGAAGAGGTACATTTGAAGGTGCCTCTAGTCTTTTGTATGTATTGGTGTTATGGTACTATTGGTGTAGATATCAGAGTAGATATCAGCTATGTTACAGAGTTTGATTCCCATATTAGCATTATCTCTTGTTTCTTGTTGATTGTGACAATCTGTTTAAGATTGGGTTATTGTACCCAGGTATGGGATTGCTGCCTATTACCTGAGAGAGCTCATTGTCATTGTCTAGTATAGACTGTATCTTATTAATAATGTGTTTGAGTGGCTTGAATTGTGATCCCTAGATGACAACTAGTAATGTCCTTTTGTTCTGTTTTCTTTTCTTTTTTTTTTAATGTGTTTGTCTGTGTTTTTAATGTGTTTGTCTCCTTGGAAATCAATCAGGCTCTACTGATCTATCTGGATGGCTCTTTCAGTGTCCTGAATGCCTGGGTTAATTTCATTGGATGAACATTGAAGTGAGTCAGAAAAATGTGGTTATAGCATTGAGTCTGGCTACAGATGATGGTTTTGGTGATGTGTTCTTGGTGATAATGAGAACTGTATGGTATCTGCATAGTAATTTGTGGATTTTCTGTATAACATGATGATTATGTGTTGATTATATATCTCTATATATATTTCATTTACATACAGAAAAGAACTATATATTTGCAAAACTCTTGAAATTACCTTGAAATGCAAAACAAACCTCTCAGTTGCTTCCAGAATTATAGGAGTGCATATAATATAGATATCTCTTGAAATAATCAATATACTTATTCTTTCCATAGGTTTAGGTGATACCGTATATGCCAGCGTATTAGGTGACCCGGCGTATAAGACGACCCCCGTCTTTATCGCCGAGTCGCCTTCCTAGAACGTCGTCTTATACGCCAGAAACTACCAGTATTTCCTGCGTATAAGACGACTCAGCGTATAAGACGACCCCCGTCTTTGGCGCCGAGTTTAGCACTTCCGGAAGTTGTCTTATACGCCGGCATATACGGTATATTTCATTATCCAATTAACCAGGATTTTGTTTACTTCAAAGTATGTTTGCTACTAATACATTGGAACACTAAGAAAAATGTCAAATCCTATTAATGCTTACATCATAACTGAATGAAATACTAAACCCAAGTACAAATTAAAGGCTGCTAAAATGCTGCTGCTAACAATTATAACAGGGCATGATTCTATTTCTCTCTTCTTTTCAAAGGTCAGATTAATAAAGCTTCATGGCACATTAACATAAAGGTTGGACTTAACTGTCTGTTTTCATTCTGCTTAAGGCTGATGTTTCTAGGGAGACTTTACAAGGGCTGAATATATTTGTTCCTGACTAGCAATTTTAATCAGTAATGTTAAAGCCTTTTTAGAAAGAACTGACATCAAATTTGTCTTGCTTTTTTCATAAAGAACATATGATTCTTATCCTGGGTAATGGTGGTAATTCATTGGGTGCAAACGTGAAGTGGAATTGTATGTGATATTTAAAACTAAACATATTAAGATTACTTTGGAAAACTTATATGCAACTTTTATATAAAAATATTTTATTTCCTGAAATCTCTGCATCTTTATGATCATTTAATAACCACGAAGCTTTACATAATACATTTTAATCATTTTAAAAATAAATTTGTAAAGAATTATATTTACTAAATAACAGTATTACTAATATTAAAAAAGACAGAGTAAACATGCACAGAGGTTTTGCAGATGAAAAACTTATTTTTTATATTGCAATATATTGTATACATCTTTTTCTTAATCGAACATTTACTTACATGCCACTACATAATGAAGTGAGAGCCAGTGAATGTCAGTTACAATCTTACATCATTTCAGGTATAATGAGAATGCAGTGACTATTTTTGATCTCAGAAGAAAGCTGGGAAAATAATCAACCTTTCTGTAGTTAAGTATTTCATACATAAAATGTACAAACTATTTTTCAGTATTAAATGCAAAGGAAATAAAAGTTTAAGAATTTATATGAGATAGACATATTTTCTATTTACATTTGTGTGTATGTAAAAGAACTAATTATCTAAAATTTTGTCCCTAAAATTCAAGGGAAAAATGATCAAATTTTGGTGGCATAGTTTTAGCACAGTCTGCCTCCCAGAGGTCTCCAATATAGTTTTCCACTCTATTTGGAAAACAAAACAAAACAAAACTGAAGCAGGAAAACTAATGTAGTTCCAGGTTATCTCTCTTTATAGCAACACAATCTCAAATGTTGGAATGAAGCCAATGGTATGTGAAAACATATAGTTTATAGGCCACAGATGTTCAGCCTAACTATAAATATTTCAAACTTGGACAACACATTTAGTCTGATATATTTGAAAGAAACCCAACATCTTAACTGGTGTTAGAACTACATTTTAGTTTTTCTCATGGATGGAGTTAACCAAATCAGATCAAATTATTTATTACAGCTTTAAACCTGGAAATTAGCCAGTTGTTTCCATATTCCCTATATTGCACCTGATATTAGAGGAACTTATCTCAAAAACCCTTGTTCTTTGAAATAAATGGTGTCATAGCAAGCAAAAATAAAGATAAACAATGTAATAGGTTATTTATTTAGTTGATAGTATTAATATTTTTATTAGCTCCCATATGTGGTACTATGATAGTGAAGAAATGAGTGTCATAGATATAAATATAAGCTCATAGCTTTGTATGACATATGTTAAAAACATTCTAATTAGTATATACACTGATTTTCTCCTATTAAATTAGAATCTGTGTCTTTATATCCACAAGGATAATTGCCCACTAAATTGGGCTACAAATTGGAAAAACCTATAAAAATAATATGTTGCTATCATAATTTTGATCCTTTGTTTATGCAATTTGCAATGTGAACTAATTAGCAGTTTGTTGATCTTCTCTTTTTCCAAACAATAAATAATTCTTGCTATCACTTATAATTAAGTCATCAAACACCTCAAAATAAAAGAGCTACCTGTAACTATGCAAATTGGCAGAATAGGTCCTGAACCATGGAATCTAAAGGGATAACAAAAAAGGAAAACTATTAAAAATATCATTTTGTTAATTTTCTTTGTAACACATTTAAATTTAGTTGCAGAACTCCTTTCAAACTCCTGCTGGAGCTGATCTTCAGGGAACTTCTCATACTGGAATATGTGCTTTGGGCTATTCTATGAGTCATGTTTATGTGGTGATCTATATATTAAAATTCCAACAATATTTTATGAATTTATAATTCAATGTAAAAATGTTGTATATTTGTTATATTATCTTTGGAAAACTGAAATTCTGGTTTTCTCTATAAGATATTTCAAATTGTAATAATTTAAAGTAATCTGATATCATAATCTCATATATATATATATATATATATATATATATATATATATATATATATATATATATATATTCCTGATTCAAAGCCATTGTCTATCTTCACATAGTGTAGGTCTTCTATGATAAAAGAGAAAAAAATTACATGGACAAATTAATTCTGAATATACTGCTTCATTGCATATTTTCTATTTAATCTTTGCAACTATTCCTGGAAGCTCATATAGCTGTGCCATGTAGGTGGCTTACTTGCTTATTGACAGATAGGAAGCAACAGGTGAAGCCAGAGAAAAATCACATTGAAATTAACACAATGGGGTTGGGGCTGTGTGCTCTCTTCATTGCTCTTCTCTTTCTATTTTCCTATGACTGCATCTCTAAGGCTCCTTCTGTTAAAGTACTGAAGTTTGCAAATGATAAAACAGCCATTGATCTATTTGAGACAGTGATGAATTGGCGTATAAGCAGGAAGTTTTACAACTGGCCCTGTGATACAGCCAGAACAATCATGAGCTGAACATGCTTAAAATTGTAGAGATGGGAGTGGATTTTAGGAGGAGCCCTCTTACTCTACTGCCTCTTACTATATTTGACAGCACAGAGTCCTTCCGGTTTGTGAGTTCTATAACCTCCCAGGATTTGAAATGGACAACTTTAGAACCATCATCAAAAAGGCACAACAAAGAATGTTCTTCAATTGAGGAAGTTTAGACTGCCCCAGAAGCTGTTCATTAGTTCTACCAAAGAATTATTGAATCTGTCATGTGCACTTCTATAACAATCTGATTTAGTTCAGCAACTAAACAGGAGAGATACAGACTCCAACAGATAATTGGGAATACAAAAAAAAAAAAAAAAAAAAAGCAATTGCAACCAGCCTGCCTTCCACAGAACATCTATATTGTGCGAGTCAGAAGGAAAGATGAGAAAATATCTACAAACCCCTCACATCCTGGACATAAACAGTTTCAACTCCTCCCTTTGGGACATCACTATAGGGCATTACATGCCTAAAAAACTAGACACAGCAACAGTTTTTTTTCCTCTCATGCCATCACTCTGCTGAACACTTAATCCTCATAGTAGTGTTTTATGTCTAAGTATATTCATCATGTTGTATGGCTGTAGTATTACTATTATCCTTCTCATATTTTCTACTACTTTTCCTTATTAGTATCATTATTATGATTATTATTACTCTGTTCTTTTGCATGTACACTAAGAGCTTTGCAACAGAGACAAATTCCTTGTGTATCTAATCACACTTGGCCAAATAAATTTATTCTGTTCTGTTCTGTTCTGCTGATGGTGACCTTCTATAACTTTGACAAGCTAATTGCTAGCCAATTAACACTTCCAGAAGTGAGATGGTGCAAGGGGAATGCATCATCTCATTTCTGGAAATGAAGATTTGTTTCATTGGCTGTTCTCTTACAATCCTGCTTATTGCAGAATTCTGACAAGGAGTTATCACAAAACTGTAATTTAGATCCACAGGTAGGACCATTGAACAATAGGCCATATCAACTGGTCCGGGGTATATAGGGAACGTTGACCAAGTTCTTTGATTGTTCACTCTATTATGCTGATTGATGTGGTCTGCAGATGCCAAACCTTCTAATACTGACTACAATACATACAAACACTTGAATTGATGATGTTCTTGTAGGTAAATATTTAAAGTCTAGGATATTTAGTCATTGTTGCACACTTATATACAAAAATGTTAGATAGCTTTTTTTGTAATAAAAAAAATCAAAGTAAGGATGCTTGTTTCTAACCCTTGACAATTATTTTTGAAAGCTAATAACTGATGGAAAATATCTTCATCTTTTTACTATTATTTTGTTTGTGAACATTGGATAAAACATACTTTGATGATACATGATATACCTACTTCTAAACTGATGCACATTTCTCTGAATGTGCTTTCAGACAGCTTTGGAACTGTACTGTCACGCTAACTGTTCTACTTCAGTGCTGTGAAACATACTGTGAAAAAAGGAACAAAACTCCTTCATAAAAGGCTAGTTAGAATTTTCTAAATGTTAAATGTGTTCACATGAGCCATTATATTTGCTGTCTGCTTTGATCAGTGGGTGCACAGTTTGCTGACCTTTGAGTTATTACTTATTCTGAAAGAAGAATGTTTTCATGTACAGGTTTGCCATTCCTAGTAGTCAGTTGCAGCCTGCCATTCTCCCTAGCTATGCATCTCTGGAGAGACATTATGAGACATGAAGTCTGTTTACTTGCTTTCAAGATTTTTCTTGTACTGACAGAGCCTGCTCTTTTCCAGATGTCTCCTTCATTCTTTCAACTCTGGCAAATCTTAAAAGGTTAGAAAAAGCATAAATACAAGCTGACTGCATGCTACCCACGCAAGGTATGCAGGTCAGTACTTTTTCCCAGAAAAGGATCATAGTTTCCTATCAGACATTTTAGCAATTTGATCAGGTTCTTGCCGGAAAAGTCAATATTTGCTTTTAACGTATAACATATTTAACTTAAATAATAATATTTGCAGTATTATTTGAGGAGCAATGGAGACCATGGAGCAAAAACATGTTATTGATATCTGTACGTACATGATTAGCTTGTTTACATTTATGAAATAACATCTCAAATTCTCCAGTGACTTCAGAAGAACAGTGAGTTAGGTTGTTTTGAATTAGCTTTAAATGAATATATAAAGCTTCAGGTGTTTCTGGATTTCTGCTACGATAAGTGCTAAAACACAAGTAGACTACTGACACTCATTAAATATATAATTCCCAGTTAGAATGACTAATGATTAAAACAAAACAACAGCATTCCACCCTTTACAACAAAATGTTTATAGGCTTTAGGTGAAGCCCTTCCCTCTCCAAACATCTGCCCAACTTCCACCATCCTTCTCCAAAAACATGTTTACCGGATTACTAGAAAGGAATGACAACCATTTTTGTGGGGCAAAACTGGATGACATCTACCTTTATATACTTCTTTCCTATTGCAAATTCAACATTATTTTGTGTTTTTCTGCCACAATTTGACAATAGTTCCCCCTCTCCTCACACCTGCTGTTTACACTTTTAGCTGGAGTACTTTATTTCCTGCATGTTAGCTTACTCAGCTTATTGTCTACTTTACAAAGGAAGATCATCTCCTCAACTAAGCCATTGCTTACCATTAGCTCCAATAAATTCTAGACTCCTTTTTATTATGGTTGCTGCTGAAATGCTTTGAAGAGCAATGCTTCAATCTTGCTAATGTGCTTTGCAAACAAGTTCCTTTGAATTTGGCACAGCACTACCATGTATAAGGCTTTTTTCCTTCTTTCATTATACTGCTCTAGTTAGCAAATAGATCTTCTGAGAAAAGAATAGGTTTTAACAGGTTAACTAATAATGATGCTGCTCAGTTATCAATTGATAATGTTAAACCACAAACATCCAATATATATCAGCTCAATCTGATGAAAATAAATCATATACACTTAAAAGTAAATAGACAATGCACTTTGACAAAGAGACCTAATATATAATTTGGACAGTAAAAAATAAAAACTGTCACTTAAATAAGTACAGCTTTGCTGTCACGTTAGACATATGCTTGTTTTCCCAAATAATATTATGTACTTTTACACAAAATAGAAGATACCAGTTGAATTATTCTGTTGAGTTATTTGGCAGTCTAAAACAGCATGTTGTTTTGGTTAAGCACTGCTGTTACTCAGAGCAACCGTAAATCAGTTCTGACAAAAATGTATTTTGTTTTGAATCCCTTATAATAAAAAGTGAATTTTATCTGCTATTCAGCTTTATAATGATTTTTTATACTAATTGGCCACTGGTCATCTAGTTTTGTAGCATATTTATTTGGGATATTTGGCTCATTGAACTGCTTAATACTTTTTTCCTGCAAACCATAACAAAATAAGTTATAAACAATAATAAAACACATTTGACTGAAAGCTGTACAGAATGATTCATAAAACTAGATTCTAATTAGCTAAGATGCTAATGGTCCATTTAAAATATAACTGATTAAACTCATCATATGTGGTAAAAGATCTCATTGTCATATGTATGTATATGTGTGTAAATATACCTATCTATTCTGATAAACTAACATTATTGCATCTATTTAAGCAAAAGCATAAATTTTGTGATCCAATATAAAGTACCTGATGGATGCTGTAGGGTGTTTATAAGTAATACAAAGTAATAATAATGATATGGACTTTCATTTCATAGATAGATGGATGGATAGATAACCTTTATTGTCATTTTTTTACTGTGGACACATTGGCATACATTAAAAATGAAATTCTGTTGCCTGCTCTCAAAAGTGTACACATAACACACAGAGACATATTTTTATATATCGTTTGACAATTAATGTGACTAATATGGAAGCAGAATATAATTAAATTAATTCTAATAAACTGTATGTGAGCTTTAAAATCTTAAATTGTCATTTCAGAAGATGGATAAACAATGTTTTTTTAAAAAAATAAAAATAAACAGTCCCATCTTTTTTTAGCAATTTGAAGTCAGGAAGAGATCTGTTTAGTTCTATGAAATGTATGTGTGAAATCTGGGTGGATTGATATATGACCTTGTGAGAAAAAAAAATATAAAACTTAAAACATTTCTTTTGTCAGAACATGAATGTTGGATATATTTCTCTTTGATTTGCTTTTTTTCTTCTTTTACCTGTGAGAAATTTTTATTCTTATTCAGAAATTGTAGTAGGATAGCCAAGCCCATAAGGTAAACAGCCTTGTGCAGTTGTTTAGCAGTTACTGCTGCCATCACTTTTCTTCTGGGATTCTAAACTTGATCTGTGAAAGAAAGGGCTCCCACAATCTTCTGGTTAATAACAGGCAAAGGTAAAATGGTACCCGTTTCTGTGTGAGTGTGCATGTGTGTATATACATATTTGTTATAATTCCTGCTTCTGACCATATTTTGTCAAGTACTGTATGTAACTAGAAGTACTCAGTCATTCTCTCTTAGAAATAAAGATCTTGCAAGAGATAAATGAGAAGGAGAGGAGAAGAGGGGAGGGGAGGGGAGGAAGGAAGGAAGGCAAGAAGGAAGGAAGGAAGGAAGGAAGGAAGGAAGGAAGGAAGGAAGGAAGGAAGGAAGGAAGGAAGGAAGGAAGACTCAAAAGATTTGATATATACAAAAATGTATGCAATATTTCTGCCAGACCATAAATCAATGGTGTTTCACTATAATTAGTGATCTTGGAAAAGAAATGGCTTTCATGATATTTATCAGCTGCCAATAAATTAAGGGTCTTGATCTGAAATTACACAGAATGTAATTTCTCTGCAGGTTCTCACTTACAGAGAATCAGAATAAGAAAGAATAAGGCTTCTAACACCCACAACTAAATCAATGTACAGTTTAATGCATTTTCTTGGCTTAAAAAGATTTATCCATTTCCACAGAAATAAAGTTCTTGACACAGGTATTCTTCTTTTCTGTAGTATTCTGTTCTTGGAAATTTGAGATAGTTAATCCTGAGGCTCTGAGGAGACATTAAATCCCACCTATTTCCCTCTTTGATCCAGCAACTTTAACCTAATTGTAAAAGAACATAGGGTTTTTTCTTCTTCTGATAATGGAAAGGGAGGGATTTCTCTGTACCAAAACTCAATGTATTCAGACTTGGATGTCGTCTGTCTGCTTTACAATGAAAACAAAGCTCTTTGTTCAAACGGCCAAAATTATCACAGAGTTTACTATTAATATTATTGGTGTATATTAACTAGTTCCTTGTGCGATCTAATTGAGTATTGAACTAATTAAACTTGAGAATTTTCTGGCTACCCTCATTGGGTAATTTTGGGAAGTGAAATATAATTTTTTAAAAATTGATATGATGTTTAAAGATAAGGGTTATAGTCTGCTATAACTGAATATGTTGTGTTTGTTTTTCCTTTATAGTGATATGTCACATATTTCGATACTACACATATTTTGACACTATCATTTAGATTACTATGATCTTGTCTCATTTTTTTGTTGAATTAGTTGGTATAAAGTTATAGATATATCCAAAAAATATCCTCAATTTACTCATGTCTTCTCTTTTTGAATACAGAACATATTTTGGAGGAGGATTTAAATATTTACATTTTTGAAAAAAATATATTATGTTTTTGAAGATTTAACTTTAGTTGCAGAACTTTATATTCAAGTATCTTTCATGGTAGTAAGAAGTATAACATTTTATTAAAGTTTACCTAAATGAAAGTAGCTCCTATATGGCTATGACACAACAAAAAATAAACAGTGTTGATATTATCATTGCATCCAATTTATTTTCGTAAAAAATACAGTACTTGATAGTATTATCAGGATGATACTCAAAATCTATCTTTTTTAATTTTGATAAATGACATTATTAGACATGGATTAGATGGTATAAGATGGAATGTTAGCATTTCAAAAATAGAATTTTATTTATAATAAAAGGTGAAAATACTTCAGGCTCAGGTGAAGATACTGTCAATTAGTTACTGTTATAGAAATGTGGAAGAGGATAAACAAACTGCAGTTAAACTGATATTATATATTGGTGGCAGTTGTTTCCTTAACAACTTCCTCTGAATACAAATGACTTTCATACCAGTATACCATTGTGTAATTTCCTGTCCATATATTGTGTGGCTTCCATTTAGCTTTCTGAGATGTAATTCCATTTATTTTCACTCTTACATTACTTTTTTTTTGCAATTCATTTTTTCTCCAAGTCACCTGGTCGCAATAATTTCACACTGTTATTTTCACACAATCATGTGAAAATAACAATAACAACACCGATGATAATGATAATGAACATCTGGCTGACTGTGCGATGATCAAATAATAATAATAATATAATAATAATAATAACAGACTTTCTCTACCAAGGCAAATAGGTGGGCGTGGAATGCTACAAGTACATCAGATGGTTGAAGAAGAAAAAATAGCTTTGGAAGAATATCTGAAGAACAATGATGAAGATGCACTGAAATTAGTATATCAGGAAGGCTTACTGACTACTGGAGAGACCAAACTGGCCTACAAGAAAGACCAAATGAAGAACAGAATAGAGGTATGGGAAGACAAAGCACTACATGGCCAATACATTAAAAAAATAGCTGGTAAAGCAGATAATAACAAGACCTGGCAATGGCTAAGAGCAGGAAAATTGAAGAAAGAGACCGAGGGACTAATTCTGGCTGCACAAGACCAAGCCTTAAGGACAAATGCATATAAAGTCAAAATTGAGAAGACAGCAACAGACAGTAAGTGCCGCCTATGCAAAGAAGCTGAAGAAACAGTGGACCACTTGGTAAGCTGTTGCAAGAAGATTGCACAGACTGATTACAAGCAGCGGCATGACAAAGTAGCAACAATGGTGCATTGGAAGATCTGCAAAAAATATCATATGCCTGTAAGCAAAAACTGGTGGGATCATAAAATAGAGAAAGTCATAGAAAATGATAAAATTAAACTGCTCTGGGACTTCAGAATTCAAACAGACAAGCACCTGCAACATAACACCCCAGACTTAACAATTGTCGATAAGAAAGACAAAAAAATCTGGATAGTGGACGTGGCAGTGCCTGGAGACAGCAGAATAGATGAGAAACAACTGGAGAAGATAGCAAAATACAAAGACCTACAAATAGAAATAGAAAGACTGTGGCAAAAGCAAGCAAGGGTAGTACCAATAGTCATAGGCTCCTTGGGTGCAATCCCAAAACAACTGGAACACCACTTGAACACCATTGACATTGACAAATTCGCTATTAGTCAATTGCAAAAGGCAGCCTTACTAGGAACAGCTTTGGCATTGACAAATTCGCTATTAGTCAATTACAAAAGGCGGCCTTATTAGGAACTGCTTCCATCCTGCGACGATATCTGTAATACCATCAAACATCCACATTTGCCTATCCCAGGTCCTGGGTAAGGACTTGTTAGGTAGACAAAATGCCAAATCCAGTCTGAGTATCTGGCTGACTGTGTAATGATTAATAATAATAATAATAATAATAATAATAATAATAATAATAATAATAATAATAATGTTGGAAGGGACCTTGGAGGTCATCTAGTCCAACCCCCTGCTC